>NC_137616.1:26358080-26445335 GCF_963280865.1 Gymnoscopelus braueri | reverse complement strand
ATAAAATGGGTCTTTAAGTGGTTAATGCATGTTTTGTATTTGCCTCTGAGATGTATAGTAGTGGAGTAGAAGTATTAAGTATTGAAAAATGGAAATACTCAAGTAAAGTAAAAGTAGTTCAACATTATACTTACTGTAAGTACTTGAGTAAATGTACTTCCACCTCTGGGCGTGCGTGTTTGTTATTCATTCCCGTGTGGACACAGTGTGAGTTTTGTAATGAGATTGCGCAACCTGCTTTTCAGGGATCCAGTGCTGAATATTCTTAGAAAGACCGGAGAGGGGGGAGAAAGCAGTGGTTGGAAGAAGTACTCCAATTTATTTCCGAAGTAAGCTAAAATTCTAAGTCAGAGTCAAAAGAACTATATTTGCCACTGAGGTGTAGTGGAGTAGAAGTATAAAGTATCGAAAAATGTCAATACTCAAGGAGAAAATACCCTAAAAATTGTATTGCAATTGTAAGTAGCTACAGTACTTGAGTAAATGTACTTAGTTACTTTCCACCACTTGGAGAAAGCAGCAAGTCGGGGATGTGTCACGTTCATGCTGAATCAAATTATCTCTCACGGTGTTGTTTTTTTAGTTTTTCCCTTGTTATTTAACTTTCTATGTTTTGCAATAGTCTTAAAGGAATGTGTTGCCTCACCTCAAATGCACATAGCCTATGGGCCTACTTAACCACTTAAACCCTACATACGTTGTATAACAATAGCGAAAATAGCAGATCTACAAGCATGAGCTTGTAAATCAGCTATTTTCGCAGAATGTTTCCTGTGTAATAACCACAAAAACAAGGAGGAGGAAAAAAAGGAGCCCTTGAACTTGACCTTTAATGCCGGCCTGTTCTTGAATCTGCTCTGGCCAAGGGCTGGATGGACGTTTTCCTTTTTGTTTGGGGGGGGAAGGAGGCTCTGTCTTGGAAGCGCCTCCGGGGCAAGTCTGGGGATATGCCCATAAACTGCACTAGAGGTTTGGGCCGCTACCTTGACCTCACACCTACGTCGCTCCGACCAATATGTCTGAGTCATAGTATCAGTACAATGCATTATAGACGCAAGTATTGCCATTTCCGTGACACCTTCAGTGAAGCCCATGTCTATAATGCATTATAAACATGCTTGTAATGCATGGTAATCTCCTTATAACACTGCATAATAATTATGATTATGGACATATTTATTATAAGCATAATCATCGCAATACTACATACATATTCATAATGATTTATAACAATCATAACATATTATAAAGCACAAGTTGAAGTATCACAGCACTTCATAATTTTTACTAACTGACATTTTGCAAGGGGTCAGTGTAATAATTCTCATAGTTAATAATAATTTATTATAATAATTCTATAATGCATTAAAATTGCTTGTTATAATTGTTCTTGCATAGTTTTTATAAATTGTTATGATTGTCGTTATAGAGCATTATGAGTGCTTATAATTATACAGTTAAAGCCTTTGCAGGCAGGGTGCGATTGTTCAATCAGTTTTTTACCGCATGCGAAAAGACGCACAAATCGAACTGGGTTCGATTGAAAAAAATAACCCGCACCGCCGCAGCCACTTGCCCGCACGGCAAAATTCGGAGCCGGTGTACATGAGGTCATAGAAAACCATGTGTTCTTTTTAAAAAATGATATTGTCGTTTTTTTTTTCGTGCGAAAAATCGCACCCTGTCTGCAAAGGCCTTTACTGTTATAAGCCCATTTATTAATGTATTTATGCTTGAACTCATAGTCATAAAATGCTTCATAATGTGTGATTTTTATAAAGCATTATGAATATTCGAGTACTTATAATTAGGCATTGTTATAAGCAGATTATAATGCATTACAAGTATCTTTATAATGCATTACAGACATGGGCTTCATATAAAGTATTACCCACCATTTCCCTATATGTTTAATGACCTACATACTGAACTAGTCTCCTCCTCTCCTCTCTCCTGCTCTTTCCATTGCTCTTCCGTCCCACTCTTCTCTCTCTGTTTGTTCTCTTTCGTTCTCACCCACTGCCTTTCTATGGACTCTCTCTGTGCCCCCCTCCCTGCTCTCTGTCTCTCTCTCTCTCTCTCTCTCTCTCTCTCTGTCTCTGTCTCTCTATGTCTCTCTCTCTCCCTCTCTCTCTCCTCTCTCTCTCTCCTCTCTCTCTCTCATCTCTCTCTCTCTCTCTCTCTCTCTCTCTCTGTCTCTCTATGTCTCTCTCTCTCTCTCTCTCTCTCTCTCTCTTCTCTCCTCTCTCTCTCCTCTCTCCTCTCTCTCTCTCATCTTCTCTCTCTCTCTCTCTCTCTCTCATACCTCCACTGTGATTGTAACTCCCTTTTAATAAACATGTTTTCTTGAAGGAGCACGCTTGAGCATACACGCACACAGACGCGCGTGCGCACACGCACGCACACACAGAGGCCCCATTCATTCGGTGGCAATGTTGTTTTTCTGTGCTCCACTTCTCTTACACAGGAGAGCAAATAGCTCACATGTCTATATGACATCTGCTCTTGTGCGGCCGGCGGCCAATAAGTCCTTCATTTATGTAACATGGCTCTTCTGAGTTCATTTCCATTCGCGAGGCTGTAAAAATGTGCGACTGACGATTTTTTTTGTGTGTTGTTGTGGCTGAACCGCTCCATGACATAACATCGCCCCGGATGTGCTGGGAAATAGAAATGCAAAAATAATGTTCGCCCCCAGAATATGGATGCTGGGCTTCAAGTGGTTAATGCGGGCATGTGTTTACAGAACGACACCCATTTGCAAAGATATTGAGTCACATTCCCCAACAAAACAAGGTTACTTCCTGTATTTCTTTCATTTGAAACCGCGTCAAAACCTCATCCCTCAGGTTTCATAATGCAAGCTGGGGCGTGTCAACGCAGTACATTTCATTCAGAACTGTGGGAATCAATTACCGTTGGGTGGTGATACACTTAGATAACAATAATTTACAATATCCATGTGCCACTACCCGTGCAAAGAGTCATCATGGTTCTACATCAAAATTAATCCACATTACACTACATGAAAGCTGAAGTATGCAAATCCATATAGGCATGTAAACAAATTCACGAGGTCCCGAGGGACGACTGCAAGCACTGGAAGACAAGCCGCTCATAAAACAGTATGTATCCTTTGGGACCAAAGAGTACACTAGTGAAGGCTGGATATGGAAAGCATAAGGAAATAAATAGACTACAAAAGAACATCTGGGTTGTACTTGTTGTACTCTTCATTCATGTCAATAATGCCTGCCATACACCAGAGACTTGAAATCTGACCCCTGTTAAATAATGATCCCTATGTGTCATAGTTTAATCACAGACTACGATTTTTTATAGGGCAGACAGCAGGTGATGTAAAGTTATCTTGGGAGAAAATAACAAACGCACACGGGTCAAAAGCAAAAGCAAAAATTTTAATCAAACAACTAAACTACATGGAATTGATTGTTGCGCAGACCTCCTAGATGGCTGTGGTTTGCTCTAGATCGAGCACAGAAATGCAGAACGTTGAGCAGATGCTTGCCTGGGATGTAATACAGCAGTAATTTTTCTGTCCATGCGAACTTATCTGTTCGACATGTCCATGAGATATGTCTATAAAATGGGGCTGGTGGCCTACCCTATACTTCAAGTACACTGGACTGTGAAAGGCAAAAGTCTGCGGAGTCCACTGGACTATCCATCCATGTAGGGCAGGCTACTCTACATGGTTTGAACCCATTTAGACCTGAGGGCCGATTTTAAAAACGCTATCTAAAAACCTTTTTCCTGAAAAACTTGACATTTTAATTCAAAACATTTATATGTAGGCTATTCAAAAATAACAAGCTCGCATACATCTGCTATTTTTGAACAAATTCGGAAAAATCTCAACAATATTTGGAAACTTTTGAATAATGTATTCATTTTTTTTACATAAATCTTCTCTTCTGGGGGTCCCTAGAACAAAACATTTTCAGATGGGAGTCTGCGGCCAAATATACCGTATATCAATTTGGGGATCCTTGACAAAAGAAATTACACGGATGCTTTCCTGGATTGAACGGTATAACAACGTAGGCTTTCCAGGTTTTAATGGGTTAAACAATACATGACATGATTTACGTCATTGAACTTCACATGAGCATGAGCCAAGCGATAATATAAAACAAAACGTTGTTGAAAAATGAAGGACGCCTCATGCATTAGAACAGAGGTCTTCAACAGGGGGTCCCGCGACCCCTAGGGGGTCCGCGGAGGTACTGCAGGGGGGTCCGCGAAATTGTTGTTTGATTAAACAATATTTTTGTTTGAAAAACAATAATAACTTTTATTTTTCATTTTTTTCCCCAAAATGTCAAATTGTCTTTAAACATAACATGAATCCATAGCAAACAGATAAATGGAGGCACAATGCACAATAACATGGTATGTTTATACATATTTTGTAGAGAATTTTTTTTTTGCACACCTACTGGAGCAGGTGCGTATAGGAGCAGGCAATATAAAACACAATTGTATACATAAATATACAATATATGTGGTAGCCCCCCCTACCCCTATGAGGTAGGGGTCCCTGCTCCATCTCCCCATCAGTTTGGGGGTCCCTGGCCTGAAAAGGTTGAAGACCCCTGCATTAGAAGGACAATGGCCCCGATTCATAAAGGGATTTACGACCATATTTTGTACCTACCGGCATTTAGGACAAATCCTACACCTGCAGTCGGATTCATAAAAGTTTTTTGGTCTGTGTTTTGTGCGTCAGGTGCGCACGTTCTCAGGTCAGCCCTGAGGCTGTCTTACAGGGCTGAAATGTGCGTATGTCTTTAGAATGCTTTATTCTTCATGCCAAAATCAATTACAACAGTGGCAAACCTCAAATAAAATATATATATGCCCAACATTTGTCAACACATATATATTAAAAAAAACCAAAAAAAAATGTCAAACTATATATTGCTTGTAGCCTACAGTATGCATCATATAGACATGATGTAGATTCCACCGCTTTTTTATTTAATTTCTAGGCTATCAGTTGCATTTAGAGTTGAATTATTAGGTCCCCGTCCCTCAGTGTGTTTGCCAGCGGGCCATCTCAGCCAAAGTGTCATGTAATAATGAAAATAGGCTATGATGCCTTAATGAAACTGCGGAGGGACTGACGCACCTCTGTCCATGCTGCAGTATTAATTTGTAGGCTAATAGTCTACTGTAGGCTACTCTACTGTATTTTGATCACATGAACACCACACACAACAGATCTAATATTCCCCATTCCGACGTAGGACAGTGATATATTAATCAAAAAATGCACTAATTTAATCAATAAGTAATCAATAAGCTCTGGTCCATAATCGGATAGCAGGTTCCACTTGTATGCTGGATTTCATCATCTTTTTACCTTGGTAAAAGTCCGCAATGTTCATTAGAAAAGGCTTATATATATCCTTTCCACGTTTTATTAGCCTTTTATTTGGTAATGGGGTTAAACCTTGTAAACTTATTTATTCTCATTACACATGAGAGCATTTATTACGTGATCCGCTTCCAGACAGAACAGTAAGCTGTCAAGGCGATGCGAAGCCGCATCTGTTATCTTTAGACGAGGCGGAGTTGAACTTCAAACTTTCATCAGCGTTGCCAGATGTTGTGAGAGAAATAAGCAACCAGGTCTAGGAAAACAAGCCCAAAAGAAGCAACTGGCACTTAGGCCATTATAAGCACTTTAATTAAACCGTTGTGAGCTTGTAGATCTGCTATATTTAAAAGAAATCTTGTAATAAAATGTGCAATATTTGGAAGATTTTTTAAACATTCTAACAACACAAATCTGCCTCCAGCTGGCACAAAACATTTCAGATGGGGCTTATAGGGATAAATTAGCCTACATATTAACTTGGGGGTCCATGTCATAAAAATATTTGAGAACCACCGGTTAAAACAATTGAACAATTGTGAATATTTACAAGCAACTTTACAGAAAAATAAGCCCAAATTCGCTTATATTAAGCGGACATGGCAACGCTGTTTAGCACGGTTCAGCACGGTGACGTTAAAGTTGGATGCTGTTGGACGCAGCCTTCCAGAGTAATCATCACACCTGGTCATACGCACTGGTTGTACGCACGTCTCTGTGATATACGAACCCCTTTGGGAATTGCACGTCCGTTTGTGACTACCAAAATACGACCGGCCTTTACGAACTTTATTTACCCCATATTTACGACCCTCGTTATGAATCGGGGCCAATATCAGTAAATATTGAATCAAGCAAAAAACTGTGTGGGCCGGGCGCACACAAAATCCAGAGTAGACGTTAAAATGATCCTAGAAGTGTTTTAAAGTGAAATAAATAACCTTTTAAGACTTTTATAACCACCATACACCCAACGATTGAAATGACAGGATCGCTCTGCGACTCCCATGATTTTATCATGCAAATGTTATCTTTTACCTTGCCCCATCTTTCTCTCTCTCTCTCTCTCTCTCTCTCTCTCTCTCTCTCTCTCTCACTCACTCACTCACTCACTCACTCACTCACTCACTCACTCACTCACTCACACACACACACACACACACACACAACACACACACACACACACACACACACACACACACACACACACACACACACACACACACACACACACACACACACACACACACACACACACACACCACACACACACACACACGTGCATGACACATGCTTGCACCAACAGTCGCGTGTACACATGCCCAGTGTACTGTGGGCACGCATACAGTATTTACAGATGCGAATCTTCTAGAGAACACCTCCACACCCCCCTCCCTTCTCAGTTTTTATCTTTCTGTGTTACTCTCGCTCAGTGTGTGTGTGTGTGCGTGTGTGTGTGTGCATGTGTGTGATGGTCGTGCGTGTCGTCCCATGGAAGCTTTTCATGCTGAGAGGGAGCGACTGGTCAACCAGATATGAAACTGTGGTCTGTGTGTGTGTTTGTTTTGTTTTTTTCCCTTCTTTCCCTTTCTTCTATAAAGCCAAGCGACCTTTCCCCTACTTTTCTTTTATGGCACTTATGCTCACTCTTTCACTACCTCTCTCTCTCTCTCTCTCCATTCTGCATTCTGCTGCATTATTGTTGGGTTGAGGTTGTAAGGCTGTTATGTCTGCACACTAACAGCCTTAATTTAACTGTGGGAGCTTTTCACATTCTCATATTAAGTTAACATTGAGGATTGTTACTGTGTGAGTGGGTTGTCTGCATACATTGCCCCTGTTCAGTGTACTGCCTGATTAATACTTATTTGCGCGCCATGTCACGCACCAAAAGTAGCTACAAGCTCACAAAACATTGTGACGCGATTGGCTATTTTCGGTGCGCGAGACCGGTGCACCGAAAACTGTAGGTTTCGGTTCAGGCTTAAGTCCACGTTGTCTTATAGGTGATCAGTGTCCAGTCCATTTACTTTATGGGTTATGGCTGAGTCATTCCCATGTCCATGGTGAAAGGTGTGAGCCATTGAGACAGAGACCATGCTGCCCCCCCCCCCCCATACTCCCTGGCTGGTGTTAGTGGAAGGGAAGATGACCATCTGTTGGCCCAGTTGCCCAGTGACTGGACAACAGCCTTTCCTTATGGCACAGTTCCACTGTCCATTGTCTGCCTGTGACCCTGTGTGTGTGTGTGTGTGTGTGTGTGTGTGTGTGTGTGTGTGTGTGTGTGTGTGTGTGTGTGTGTGTGTGTGTGTGTGTGTGTGTGTGTGTGTGTGTGTGTGTGTGTGTGTGTGTGTGTGTGTGTGTGTGTGTGTGTGTGTGTGCCCGCACTCGCGCAGGCATGTGTTGTGTGTGCCAGTGTGTGCACATGCACTGCATTAACCACTTAAGCCCAATATTCTATGACTTGTTGTTGTTGTACAGGAGCTAAATTAGTAGACACAACACGTCGCTCACAATACGTCGCTTTGTGAGCTTGTGGATATGTTTTTTTTCGCTATTCTTTTTAGTTTACCACCGTTTTTGACAATGTAATGACAACGACATGCTCAAAATAGGGATGCCAGAATGAAAATGGTTAAACATATATGACGGGGAGAGTGTTCCTTTTAACATATACGTGCACAATTCTCTCTTGATCTTTGTGTGTGTGTCAAGGCTAACAGGTTATGTGCGTGTGTCTCTTGTGTGAGTACCTCAAGCAGAGCCAAGTATTGTGTGAAGGTTTCCTGTGGGAGTCTCAGAGAGAACGCACCCTGGCCCAGCGGGCCGGCTTACAGACCAGGCCTGGCCATGTGAGCTTTACAGGGCAGAGGCCACACCTTGCCTTGGTTCATCAAGAGACTGTAGATTTCCTCTCCAGACATTATTTGCATGACCACATGCACTACTACACACACACACACACACACACACACACACACACACACACACACACACACACACACACACACACACACACACACACACACACACACACACACACACACACACACACACACATACAGATATCAGTGCGATTCGTGGGGTCAAACAGACTTACTGATAGCGTAATTCTCAGTCCGAGCAACAGTAGCCTGAAGTTTAGACTAGAAGTCTGGGTCAGCCAAGGTTCAATGCCTGCCATTTGCTAAATGAAAAACTTGATTCACTTTGCCTATCAATCTATATATTACCGTAATACAATATATATATATATATATATATATATATATATATATATATATATATATATATATATATATATATATATATATATATATATATATATATAAAAAGCCTTCTATAATGACTCAAGGTATTATAATACCTCATAATTGCTGGACTTTTACGGACATTCTTTTGTCAAGGACTATAGTGTATTATAAGTTTCATAGTAGTAATACATTAATTTCATTTTGTATAATAATCACTGTTATTTTGCGATTATCCTGGAGATGTAGGCAGACTCAATGTTATTTTTACTTTACTCAAAGCAATCAGTTACCTATTATATTGACTTACAGTATACAGTAATAAATAGCCTATAATACATTACATTGACAGAACAGTGATTCTAATGCATTATAAAATGAGTTCATGCATTACAACTATGAATTATAATACACTATGATCCTGACCCAAAGAAAAGTACTTGACCTTACAAGTCATTATTAAAGTTACAATTTGTTATGATTGTATTTTGAGTGCTTGATGAGTAAATGACTGAGTGCTTATAACTGTAATTATACAGTGTTATAAGCATTTCTATTTACCATATAATGTGATATGATTATTGTTACAAAGCATTCTAAGTATTTCTGATTTCTTATAACTATATAGAGTTATAAGCAGATTATAAAGCATTATAAGTATGTTTATAATGCGTTATATATACATGGGCTTCATAGGAAGTGTTACTCAACCTTTTGTCATGAATAAATATCTACCGCCACTCCTTGCTCACATGTCTACTGTCTTCACAGACGAGCTGGTGTAGGGTGGTCCAGATGGACTCTCAACGGGACCCTGACAGATAGACAGACACACAGACAGATACACAGACAGACAGACAGACAGACAGACAGACAGACAGACAGACAGACAGACAGACAGACAGACAGACGGGGCCCCAGGTGAGCACACACACACGGGGAAGAGGACTGGAGGTCGTCGTGTTCAACTCACTGTTCATAATTGGATAAACACACCAGCTTCTGTACTGTACGTCAGAAAGCGCTGCGTCTGTGAGCCACGTATCAACATATATCAGCGAGAGAATAGCTGTGATAATGAAACACAATCAAGTGTCTGTGGGGGAAAAAAATACGCCCACACATCTCTCTGTCACCTCGACAATTTCACACACCACGGCTGACTTTGTTCTTTTTCTGTTTGTGTCTATGTGTTGAGACAGCAAGTACTTTTCACACGTTTTCTGTTCACAGGTTCGTTTCTGTCTATTTCAGATGGGTGGGATTTGAAATAGCATTTGTGGTGTTTGAAATCCTTGTCTTGTCCTCCTGGGATATTCTCTCTCTGTCTCTCTCTGTCACTCTCTGTTCCACACACACACACACACACACACACACACACACACACACACACACACACACACACACACACACACACACACACACACACACACACACACACACACACACACACACACACACACACACACACACACACACACACACACACACACACACAGGTGATGAAGGGCTACATTGGGCTCAGTTCCTCGTTATCTCCCCTCCAGCCCACTCTGTTAACTGCCTGCTCTGCTATTAGCTCCCAGAATGCTCCCTGACTTGGCAGGGGTGCAGCGGTAATCTGAGAACACTGGGGCTCGTGACGCTGGACTTTTCCTCCCAGACATTTTACCAAGGCAAACAAGCTGGGAGCCATGCATTCTCCTGCTCGCCCGATGGAATCTCATGTGCACTGCACGAGTGCACGTCCAAATACAGTTTTTTTTAATGGCACACATAATGCACCAACGGCACAGCAGAGCCCAGCTCTGTAGTGACACGATTTACGAGGAGCCCTTTGAGTGAAACAGAAACGCTTGTGTGATCAGAAATATGATGCGGTCACTTTGTTTATTTTTCATCTTGCTCCTATCTCAGCACCCATTGTATCATGTTGTACAGGAGCCAGAGCAGAGTGTCTTTGAACATAGTGTCCAATGCAAGTTTTTATTGGTCAATCAGTTTGTAATGCATCCATCAAGGTGTGCAAGAAGTCATAGAGAAGCGTGTGTTTGTTTTAAATGTTGGTCTGTGTGTGTGTGTGTGTGTGTGTGTGTGTGTGTGTGTGTGTGTGTGCGTGTGCGCGTGCGTGTGTGTGAGTGAGGGACAGAGTGAGAGAGAGAGAAACATGATAAAAATGTGATTCGACCACTTAAATCCACAGATACCGTACTTACTGTAGTTGACCGGGGTCCCCCAGGGATCTATACTTGGTCTGCTCCTCTTTACCCTCTACACAAAATTGTTGTGCCGCATCGTGAGCTTAGTAGATCTGCTATTCTCACCAAATGTTTGCCCCAGAATAGGGTTCATGTGGTTAACTGAGCCATTATGCTATTTAGACTTCCAACGGTAGGCCTACACTGTTCTGTGGTTTCCACTAATCCTATAATGGGCTGACTCTGCACTGAAGCCACACAGATACCGCTCCCTGAGTGAGAACTATGGGTGTTTTTTCTCTTAATGCTCTATATGTATGTGCGTGTTGTTGGGACGTTGTCCTGTTTATGTCCGTGCGCGTGTTGTGCTGTGCGCACCTCCTCAGGTGTGCAGGCACAGATAGTTAATCTAGTGTACCGAGTCATCGATTTTCCCACTGCACAGGAAGTGGCTGGTTATTGATTCTCCGGGCCAATGATGTCACTCTAGATGGTACGGAGTGTTTACTTATCCATGATAAAGGTACGAGGCGCTTTCCCTGTGCACACTAGTCAAATAATGTCTCTCGCTCTCTCTCTCCCAGTAAGGTGCTTTACCCCGGAAGTAACATTTACAGTTTGCAGTAACACAAGTATTGTGATTTCTTGCAACTCTCAAATGGCACTGATTCGGCCATTTTGCACAGCCATGTAGCTACAGTAGCTCTTAACCAATTGCGACAATATCTGTGCTTATGCATCAACGGACAGATGGCAAATGTTGTTTTATTTGTGTCTACAAAATCCTAACACAGAATTATAGGGAGAAATAAAAAGGCATGAATTCCATGCGTTGTAAAATGAGCACCATCATTCTTTACTTATTAATTAACACCACCATGGGATAAAAGCCACCACATCTCTCCCCTGTTAATGATATTTAAGCCAGGTATGAGCCCATAGGGGAAACGTTACAGAAGATTTTTAGCCGTTGGTTTGTCCTTTCTTT
This sequence comes from Gymnoscopelus braueri, assembly GCF_963280865.1. Taxonomy (NCBI): domain Eukaryota; kingdom Metazoa; phylum Chordata; class Actinopteri; order Myctophiformes; family Myctophidae; genus Gymnoscopelus; species Gymnoscopelus braueri. Next base: position 26,433,497 of record NC_137616.1, on the reverse strand, counting down.
GGTTGTGCAGGCCTGTTATCGATTAACTACAGTGCAAACATCTCCACTACTTCCTGTGGCATGAGACAGAGGACTGCACACGCACACACACACACACACACACACACACACACACACACACACACACACACACACACACACACACACACACACACACACACACACACACACACACACACACACACACACACACACACACACACACACACTACACAGGCCCACTACTGTCAGGGTTATGAGGTCCATGGAGAGTTTGTAAACGTCAAGAACCGGTACACTCCTGAAGCCTCACACATTTGTCCTTAAAGATGTATTGTAATCTTAGAGCATTTAGCAAGTATAATATCATCATAAGTAATTATAGTAATTGTATTTCAATAATTTTGTCTTATCTGTATGTCCAGTGTTCCCCGTGAACACAACTAGGCTACTTAATGTGCAGATATGTGCTCATAACATGCAAAAAAACAGTTCCCTATTTACTTTGCCTTTATCTAAATAGTTTATATTAAACTGAAGTTCAGCATCGTATTAAATGTTTGTGTAATCTAAAACTTGCAGTGTTTTGCTAAATAGCTTTGGCAGACATAATGACAAAGCATAATTCTCTTTACACTGCTGCAGTCAGTGTTTTTTTTTTACACCTACAGTACATATGGGATTTCCTGCACGTGTAAGCATTTTTCTTTTCTCATGTTCTCTGCATGTGTGTACATTTTTTGGGGAACTAACTGTATATAGTGGGCTGAAAGGCAGGTTTATATACATTTGCGCCTGTCCTGTTCTGTTTGCAGAGTCAACAGAGTTCGGTGTGTATATTTATCTTACCATGCTCATATTTGTCTTTCATATATAATGGCAATGTTTGAAATTTCGCTTATGGTGAAATATAAGTGGTGTGTGACCTGACGCATGAGAGAAAATAAATGGGATGCAGTGTGGAGTACAAGGAAAACCGAGAAGTGAAATAGATGACAATTGAAAGACCATAACTATAATGTGTTTCCCTCTACACAAAATAACTTAGCCACAAATAGCCTATCTACAAGCTCCCAACGCACCATGTTGCGACATGTTGCGAGCTTGTATGTAGGTGAGCTACTTTTGATGATCGTTCGCCTATTATGACATGCCCATTCATATGGTTAACTAGACAAGACCTACAGTATACTGTACCATTATACTAGTACTACATGCCAACCCCTACTTCATGTGTAGACTCCTCATGTTTTCTCCTTGAATGTTGATTAACACACAATAATAAAGCATATTCATCAGTCTCTCAAAAAAAGAAGTTAGTGGAAATATTGGATCAGCAATGGCTGAGTGAGTAGATGGCAGAACGAAACTTGGACTGAATATCAGCTGGATCAAACAGACATGTCATATAAACCCTCAAATATTAATGCCGGCCTGGCGTGGTGACGTCACGCTCAAAAGAGGTTCCACTGGCTGTTTTGTCGTGCCATCCGTCTCATTGTCTATTAATGAAGTAATAGGACGCGGTCAAAACGGTTCCTGAGTACAGCGATTAGGCCATATCACCTCTCCCCCTCCTTGAAGTACGACCGTATCACATGCCCCCTTCAATGTAACGATCACAATACATACTGGTATGGGTTAGAGATTGAGGAAACAGATACAGTAGGAGGAGACTGAGAAGACCAGAGGTGATAAAGTGACAGAGGTACACAGAGCTGTAGCTTCTCTGTTGTAGTGTCTATGACGCATTACATCACACTTTAGCTACTTAGAATCCATTCTAACAAGCGTTGGTCACCAAGAAAACATAACTGGACATGCTGTATGAGACAGTTTACCCAAACATATGATATTCTTTTAAATGTATTTAAAAGTTTTATTCAATGAAAAGGAAAATCATTTGAATGTTACATTATAAAATATTTATACAGCTCCCTGCTCACAACCAATTCTAAACGGGTGTACTGTTGTAGGCTTGCAGTGCATTATGAGAATCCCTATGTCACAGAGACCAGGGACAAATCTATACGGTTGGGCCTGACTGGGTAGGCCCAGGCTCAGCCAGATTGCATCTGGGCCCACCCAGATTGACAGCTTTCCCCACTGTATGAGATTCATGAAAACTACGGATTCCACTCACTGGGCATGGAAGCATCGTGTTCCGGCCACAATGCGGCAGCCGCACCTGAACGCAGCCGCTCTAGACAAAGCTTGTGATTCTACCAGACACATTTCAGAAGCGGCGAGCACACGCGCTACCCCACTTATTTCTGCTTGCCACTCACGGAAAGCAGTCAAATAGACAGTGAGAGAAATTGTCACATTGACATCATCCACCGGTCATTATAATATATATCTAAGCTTAAAAAACTCAGATTCTAAAGCCTATGAACACTCAAAAATAACAACTAAGAAGTCTTGTCAGGGTGGATTCTGTACACTGTAGCATTTGGGACATTTCTTTAAAGGGCCCACGTTCTAGTAAGAATACTTATTTTAGACTCAGCTGCAGCCTTTGTCTATCACAGCGTTTTGTACAGTGTGCTGTGTTTAATTGCTGGATTACATATAGCTGCTCTCTATACCTGTTGTCTTTCGCAATTCCTTAGGACATGTCCAACCTTGAGTTTTCTCAGAGGTGTCGGCCCTGCCCGGTTCTCTTGTATAAAGGAGTTCATTGACTCCCTTGTTTTCTGTCTCTTGTACCACATGAGCAGCTAGATGGAAATGATGAAAGCCAGTTTTTAAAACATGCCGCTCTGGGGTGGCTGAACGGTTCATCAAGTTTTATACTTCCCAGTTTTTATTGCCTTGGATTTAGTGGCACACTAACTCACATTACGATTAGTGGTTGGAACATTGTCCAGTAAGCAGCTGTTATGGCCTTGTTGTTAAGTGGTGTTTTGGGAGTGAATCATTGTCTTTCTGTCTTCTCCCAGAGACAGGTGAAGGGTTGGGACTTTTTTGAAGGGTTTACAGTGGCTATTAGGAATTATAATCCGATGATCAACAACTTTTTGGACAAGTTCCCAGTGAGCTGACCCATTTTTGCTCAGTCAGCAAAGCCTCTGCTTCTTGTCAAAGAAAATAAAAACAGCCGCGCATGCCAGCAGCCACACAGCAACGACATGCCAGAGTGTAGTATTTTCTAATGGGTAGTTGCCCAGTGCTGATGGGCATGAGGAGAGATGAGATGACATATAACTTTCTATGATAATTTGCTAGAAACCTCTGGTTTGCCTGAGAAAACAACCACATTGATATTGTCCACGGATCCGATAAGTTTACCCTGCCAAGACAGATTCCGGGGAGTCTGGGGGGGGGGGGGTTGGTGTTGGCAGAAATCAAATAGTGTGATACGGCGACAAAGGGGGCCGAGCAGAACAAAACGGAGACGCTTTAAATTATTTGTTGGCACTGGGTCATATCAAGCTAAAGATAGCAGGGGAGGGATTGGTATTTTCTGTTATTCTATGGGATCTTTTCTGTTGCGGCTTGCTGTATTGTGACAGCTGCCCTCTCCTCTGTTAGAATAACATCCCGGGAACTCATTCTTCCTCACGGGCACATGGGCAGGTTGCAAGGGCGACGGCATTTCCACTGGAACATAGTCCATAACGACCATGTGTGTGTGTCTGTGAGTGAAACCAGTGTGAAGCCACTGGTCTTCTTTTGTTCCTGATTCCGCTTGCCCTTCGAAACCATAGGTTCTGTTGTTTTGTTTAGTTTTTTCTTCGTCTTTATGTGTTCTCTCTCAAGTCTCTCATGTTCCGCTGTGTTTCATGGAATCCAGAGAACACGGCTTCCTCCCAGTGTCTGTGTGCGCTTGTCCAGGACCCATTGGTCTGGGCGTGCGCCTCTTCTCTCAGGAAAACTGGCGCTTGGTGAGGCCGCTCTACTCTGATAGCTTGCCAGAGTACACATAGATCAGATGTGTGTGTGTGGGGAGGGGGGGGGGGGACCAAGGGACTCACAAATGAGGCCAAAAGGCAGCTCTTGTATTGTTAAAGGTTCCCACACTGATCCAACTATTGCTCAGTTCTCTTCATGCTAAAGCAAGATTTGTTTGTTGCCAAATATATATATTTTTTCAACAGCAATGTTCGACGGCTTGATGCTGTCTTCTCAGTTTTGTACCAGCAGAAAGAGTACAGTTGATGTGAACAGTTGAACAGTTAATAAGTTGCCACTCCTTAAACGCTGCAGTATGTGGTCTGTTGGCCAGGTAAGGGTTAACTCTCCAATTTGTGATCTTTAGCTTGCTATGTTAAGTGCTTAGTGATCGATGGACAGACTCGAACCCAGAGCCGTGTTTGAAGAGCGGGGCTAGAGGGGAGGGAGCAGAATACCCACTTAGTCTGCAGTTTTCACACTTCATCAGTGAACAAGCCCAATCCTTATATTCATAGAGTTGTGGTATTTATTTAGCCCTGTACTTTCTACCTTTGATTGAGTTTAAATAGAGTTCGTCAAATGCCAGTGACCTACAGAAATCCAAGGTCCACAGGTGGACCTTCATTCATTCATTCATTCATTCTGTTGACATGGGGGGAAAAAAGATCCTGGTTGTTTTTTTGTTTTTGTGAGCCTCTGGGTTAAGCTGAGGCATGTGGTTTTGTGTTGGAAAGATAGGAGGTACTTGTTGTAGCTCTCATAAAAGACACACACAAGCACTCAAACTAACACAGCCTGTTTAAAACAACAGCCAGACAAACTCCAGTCAGTAAACAGAATTACTTTCTTTTCTATAGACTAGATATGGTCTATATATGTCTGCTCAACTTGTTGCTCTTGCAAAACTTTTTCTTCTCTCTTTTTCTCTCAACTTTTTTTCTCTCAAAGAAACAGGAGAGGGAGAGAGAGAGAGCAAAAAGATTGGTTCCTGCAACTGTTGTTCTGCACTGTGATTGGTGGAAGCCTGTTGCTAGGCTTATGTCATTGTGTGCGAGAGTTTTCTGCTTCCTCTCTGTGAGCCAATAGGTCGGGTTTGAACTGGTTAGGACTTCTACCACTTGTTGAACATCCCCATAGTTTATGTGGTTCTCCTCTCCTCCCGTCTTACTGCATGTGAAAAACAGCAGCCACTCTGCTGGGGCACATTATGTGCAGAGCTTAACCATGGCTTCCTGTCTCTCCATCTCTTTTAATCTCATTAGCTTTTATCATCCTCTTTATGGGTAGAAGCAGTCAACAGTTTAGCACTAGCAATCATGATTTAAACAAAACAAATGCTTTTAATATTCAAGAAAGTGGCTGCCATTCCATTCTACTTGAGCCCAAAACATTCGAATTGAAGATGATCTGATACCATTTTTCCCTTTCCGATTCCGCTACCTGAACTTGCGTATCGGTCAATACTGAGTACCAATCCGATACCAGTGCATTAAAGTACACAGTATATACTCCGTATGGATGTGATGTGATTACTATCATTGTCACATCACAGAGAATGAATGACATTTTCACGATGACATTTTGCTAGCTCTGACTAACGTTACACTCCACTAGATCTGCATGTGTTATTGTTTGCCTGTGTAGAGTAAATTAGCTATCATTATGTGATAAATTATGTGATTGGATTGGTGCATAGACTCGTGTATTCACCAATACCCAAGCCAGCATTTTTTTCAAGGTTAGTGAAATTCTAGATGTTACAATAGGGTGACCTATGTCCTCTTTTACCCAGACTTGTCCTCTTTTGGGGGCCTATCCGGGTTTTTTTTATAAATTCCTTCAAATATTCAGGGTTTTGCGCGTGTATCTGTGTATCACAATCACAGACCATTAAGCATACGTATTTACATACAATGCACATTCAATGGTTCGTTTGGAAACACACTCTGAGAGACGGACTTCCACCCAGAACCTCATATATATAATATGTATATCCAATATTAAAATTGGCTAATGGGAGGGGGGCCGGCCGGCGGGCATACCTCTGACGTTACTCTGACACAGCCATAACCATAAGAAGTTCCCAATGCAGCTACGCCCAAATATGGAGTGTGTTGTCTAACCTCAATATGTCGTCATGCCATCAGCCGCAAACAAATCTCTCAGCTCCATATATGGGCATATACTGATGACATCAGCGATGTTATAAATGATGGTAGAACCTTTAAACGATGATTGATAAAACCGGGACCAAAAACACTATAATAAATAATAATGTCCTACTGTTCTGTTAACATTTCCCAAATCTTAAATTCCCTCCTCATTTATAAAGACCTCATATTCTTCTGATTCTGAACTCAAGTATTCATCAACATATTAAGCATTGTGATATTATCTAATAGGGCTCAGCATTATGTCCCCAGTCCTCTGAAACATGGGTACTTATAGTGCATCAGCCAAAGTTATGTAGCATTATACTTTATAGTTGTATAGTTATGTATGAAGTAGTGTCACCTACAATACCGTGAACTGATCAACATATCAGTGGTGCAGGTTTTAGGAAACATTTTATCTGTATATTTGTGCCCATGGAACTACACCCATTCTCATTACTATAAGGCAAGCATCAATGGAACCCATTGTTGCCGGTGGCCTGTTCTTCTGAAGATGTGTGCACACCTGAGGTGAAACCTGTGGAGTCTCCCAACCCAAATACACATAATGTTATCGTAAGCACCACACATAACCACTACACCTCCCATCACATACAGTACATGCATATGCATGCATGTGTGCACACACACACACACACACACACACACACACACACACACACACACACACACACACACACACACACACACACACACACACACACACACACACACACACACACACACACACACACTGGCCCTGACGTGAGTTACAGTAAAGCTCCACAAAATAGTGTGTGTGTGACTTCTGTGTGCTTGGCCCCGTTCACGAACGTGGACCCTGGGCCTAAGCGCTTTTATGTGAAAAGGTTGGAGCATATCGTAAGCCCTAACGCTGACCAGCCTCTTCTGCAGCTTTGCTGAGCCATGGGGCTCCCAGCGGCCCCCAGTGCTGCTGTCACCCAGCAGATTGCTGACTCCAGCCCCAGGGGCATGTTTACTGCTGCCCTGCACCCCCACGTTGTGGCATCAGGGGAGGGAGGGGGAGGAGGGGGGTTAGGCCCACACAATGAACCTGCTGAATACGGTGCTCTCTGGCTATCTGCGCTGGGGGACAAAATGACCAGGCAGGCTCCTGGACAGAGTGTAGCTGATGCCTCGTCTTTGCTGGGGGACAACGTTCTGACTCCCTGTTTCCACCCCATCATCATTACCAAATTTAACTTGTTTGTGGGGGTTCTTTAGTGGGTATCTTTTTGCTTACACTGTACACGCACACACATGTGTGCATGAACACGTGCACACCCACACAGCATACACAACAGCTATTGGATAGCTGGCAATCAACAGGTTCGACTGACACAACTGGGAGCAAATAAACGGAATTATGTATCTGTTGGGTACCAGGAAGTTAACTTTTTTTGGCTTATTAATTTTCCCACCAGACCATAAAGGAACAAATGTGAATGTTCACACCCCTAACACATTGTGTTCAATACACAATGTCATTCCCAGTGTATCACTTCTGATAAAACTAAAGAGTAGCTATTGACTCTATGACCACATTGTACCAGTTGGTGGTGTTATTGTCGAGCTGGGATAAACAAAGCTATTAGAGCTGCCTTCCTTATCTCTACTTCCTGCTGCCTTTGAAGGAGTCCTTTGGCCTTGGCTGATTGGTGGAGGACCCAGCGCTATCTGTGGTGTGATAGGCTGTGGCGCAAAGCCAGTATAGAGACCAATCTATACTGTGGTTGTACGGCAAAATATAATGGCGCTTTCCTGAATGCCTGTTGTTGTTGCAGCAGGTCCTGCAGGTACCCATCCCACTGTATGCAGGTAGTGATGATCAGTGTACCACACAGCTATGGTGTTTACTGCCCTTGTACTGCTGCTAGAGCTGGGGCTCAGTTTTCACCACCCCCCCCCCCTCCCCCTTTCATACACAGCAGTCAATAGGGGGGCTTGCTGCTGCATGTATGGTTGTTTTTCTCTCTGAATGTACATTAGAAGCGTACACAGACAACAGGCACTTATCAGCTGCAGGTGTTCAAACTTAATTTAAAATAAACTTAGAGGGGTCATTGTCCTTTTTCATCATAGGGATTGAATCATGTGTATTAATTGCATAGTAATGCAGTGACAAGCAGTGGCTTGTTTGCACTGTTTTGCATACAGAGGCGGTATGCGGTAGATTCGATCGTGATCAATGGCTGCAACAAGGAACAAAAGAAGGAGACATAAGTGATTATGTTTTCTTAGGGCCGGGGGTTTGTTCTCTCAGTCAGCTCACGTTTGGAGACAGACAGACCCCCACTCTCCTCACGGTTCACTCCGCCCCCTTTTTGGGGCAGGCCTTTTCGCTCATTGGTCGAGCGGAGGCTGTTTTCGCGCTGCGATTGGCTGCGGAGCACGTCGGTCACTTAGACCTCAGCTTATTTACTGAATGTATGTGCAGAGAGAGAACGGTATTCTGCTGTGGGGCTCCGACAGCTGACAGCTCGGCCAGCCAGAGGAGCACTTTATACCCAGTGCCTCAAGGAACAAAGACCAGAAGGAAACAGCCATTCTAATCGCATTAATATTTTTTTTATATCCGACAAAATTGAGCTGCAAACCGAACACGACATGAGGCACGCAATCGCACCTTCGGAAAATGTGGAAAATAATGCTTTAACCGTGACAAGCCTGCTAAAGACATGCACTCATTGTGAACGGATGAGCAAAAAGGTACGTGAGAAAGAATTAGGCTAAGGTTTAAAAGGCAAATGAATGAAAATCGATTGATTCTTTATTTACAGTTTGCAAAAAAAAAGCACAAAGTACAGTTCCATACAAAAGGATGCTCAAAGGATTAAAACCCAATAAAGCACTATGGCTTGTTTCCATTGGGGTCCTGTGTATTCAATTCATCGAAACATTTAATGACAAACAATAATAATAAAACTGGTCATGGATGCATGCACTTTTTTGACACTTTAGACAATCGTGATTTAGCATATTTAATTGTGTCATGATGTTTTGTGGGGTGATTTAATTATTTGAATGTGAGCAGAGCCGCTGCAGTGCAGTCCTTTCTTTTGTGTCCCAGCTTGTTGTTTACGCCGTTTGGAGGAGTTTGTCCTGTTTGTCATCGGTCAACATTATCAACGGGTGGCCCTGTTTTTTTCCTGATCATATCAAGTGATCGATGTGTCATTGATTGGATTGTGTTTGGGTTTAAATTAAACCTGTGTTCATTGATTGAAATATTTTTTGGGGACACTATCCCGTTCGTTGGCTACCATTCATTCATCCACTTCATTGTCAGTGTTGCCAGGTTTTGCGAGAGAAACAAGTAACCAGGTCTAGGAAAACAAGCCCAAAAGAAGCAACCAGGGCATTATGAGCACATTAATTAAACCTGTTATTATACTGTATGTTGTATACATTGAAAATAGCCGATCTACAAGCTCTGTTATTTTCTATAAAATAAAATGTTTTAACAACGCAAATCTGGTACGGGGCTCCCCTGGCACAAAACAGTTTCAGATGGGGGGTTTAGGGACAAATGCATATTAATTTGGGGGGTCCATGACATGAAAATATTGTTAAACAAGCCCAAATAAGCAACTACACTTTAGAAATAAGCCCAAAAAAACTTAACCCGCAACTACCAATATCTATTATGCAACTTCACAGAAAAATAAGCCCAGAGTCGCTTATAATAAGCGGACATGGCAACATTGGTACTGGAAACTAGAGTCTCCGCTTGGGGACATGTCTGGACAAGCAACACTAGCCCAAATACACTAATCCTTAAAGGATATGAACGGACATTATACTGATTATAGTTACCACCTGTGCATTGTATTTCCTTCATTATTCTTTCTTTGGTGGATTTAGTTAGATGTCAAACCCTTGGAGCTTGGAATAAAGAGTTAAATAGATGTCTTTACTAAATTTATGAATCGCAAAAACACAGCAGTTTTGTTTGCGTACAGTTTATATAGTTTTCCGAAATCCGTATCAGTCCGTGTGTCTGTGACTGTGTAGCGCAATAGGTTTTTTGCTGCAGTAGAGAAACAAAGCGCATTTGGTTTCATACATACTGGAGATGCCAAAGTGAGTGGAGCGTCGAGGTAGAAGTGATAGGTGATCCAGCAGTGCTCTGTGCCTGCAGGCTGGAGGCTGCGAATTTCCAAAAAGCCCAAACCTGAAGTTTATCTGGAGACTGGATCCTTTGTAGCCGTTTTAAAATTACGTTCTCTTGTGTCTTGCAGGATTTGGGAGTCCGTATCCCAAGGCCCCTTGGTAATGGGCCAAGCAGATTCATCCCTGAAAAAGAGGTATTTGAAAATAAGTCACTATCATTTCCCTTTTATAATAGCAATTATATTGTTGTATTAAGAAGAACATGTGATTAATTAATGCTCAATTAATGACATATGTATTGCTGCTAATCACCCATTAGATCCTTCAAGTCAGCAAAGTGGACACCAGGACTCAATCGATATTTGAGGACGCATTCGCAGCCCTCGGTCGCCTTGACAACATCTCCCTGGTCATGGGCTTCCATCCGCAGTACCTGGACAGTTTCCTTCGGACGCAGCACTACCTGCTGCAGATGGACGGCCCATTGTCCCTGCACTATCGCCACTACATAGGCATCATGGTAAAATAAGAAGCACCCTCACGTTGGCTGATTACAGCAGTTGTTCTCAAACATTTTCATGTCAAGGACCCCAAAATGAATGTATATTTGATCCCGGTCAACCATCTGAAAATATTTATTTTGCCAGGGACCCCCAAGATTTTGAAACTGGCTGATCTACAACAATGCGTCTCATTGCTTTTTGACCTTGTAGATCAGCTATTTTCAAATAGCCGATGTATATTGGGTTAAACAGATTTTGATGCTATATTAACTTATTTTGCTAGGCACCCCACTTTGAGAACCACTGAACCAGTAGCGTTCTTCTAATGTCTCAGTATCGCCACCAACTGCAACACACTTGGAAGTTCTGACCCTGGTTCTCTCTTGCGGTGAACCTCTATAGGCGGCAGCCAGGCACCAGTGTTCCTACTTGGTCAACCTCCACGTCAACGACTTCCTCCAGGTGGGCGGCGACCCCAAGTGGCTCAACGGCCTGGAGGGCGCCCCACAGAAGCTACAGCACCTCAGTGAACTCAATAAGATCCTGGCCCACCGACCCTGGCTGCTCACCAAGGAACACATCGAGGTAAAGAGAACCGGGTGGAAACACCAGGACAAGGGAAAAGGCGGGGCTTATGTAATGGGCTGAGATCATAGGAGAGGTCCAGAGTGTCTCTGATGTTAGTTGTGTAACTTGAAAGCCCCTGGCGAGGTTCATGGCAGCTATATGGCATAGGGCGTAAGTAAAGCAAGCGAGAACCGAACCAGTGAGGGTGTGGGGGGAATAGTTAGGGGAAGAAATGGCATTAGAACTAGAAGAACACTTTTCCAACACTGTCCTGAAAGGTCATGGATGTTGATGTCACCGAATGGTCAGAGCCAGTAGACTTATGTCATCTTTCTCTCTCCTCTCCTCCTCCTTCTTTCTTTTCCTCCAGCACCTGCTCAAGGCTGAGGAGCACAGCTGGTCCCTAGCAGAGCTCATCCACGCCGTCGTTCTCCTCACTCACTACCACTCCCTGGCCTCCTTCACCTTCGGCTGCGGCATCAGCCCCGAGATCCACTGCGACGGCGGACACACATTCCGACCTCCCTCCGTCAGCCAGTACTGCGTCTGTGACATCGCCAATGGCAACGGACACACTTATCACCACAACGACCAGTTCTGTAACGAGGTGAACAAATGAGTGCTTTTGACTTTTGCATTTATTTTTGTGCATTATGAGTGAGACGGGACGACCCACCGACAGTACACTTCATCGTACCCTAACCCACAACATGTCGGTGCTCTGTGTGTGTGTGTGTGTGTGTGTGCAGGAGGTATCTGGTGAGGTTGAGGTGCTAATGGAGAAGATGAAGCAGCTTCAGGAGTGCCGAGACGAGGAGGAGGCCAGTCAGGAGGAGATGGCCACGCGCTTTGAGAGGGAGAAGACGGAGAGCATGCTGGTGGTCACATCAGAGGACGAGGAGTGTGTCCCCTCCAGAGATGTCTCCCGGCACTTTGAGGACCCCAGCTACGGCTACAAGGACTTCTCCAGGAGGGGGGAGCATGTGCCCACCCTCAGAGTGCAGGTAAATGCTGCTTGCACTCTCTTGTGCATGCTTGTCACACTCCCACACACACACACTGAACAGCCAAGATGCCACGCAGGTGTTAATATGATTAACCTGATTGACCTGTCACTAACCCTTTCCTGTTCTTATCTTTCTAAAGGACTACAGCTGGGAGGACCATGGCTACTCTCTGGTCAACCGGCTGTACCCTGACGTCGGTCAGCTGTTGGACGAGAAGTTCCAAATGGCCTACAATCTGACCTACAACACCATGGCCATGCACAAGGATGTGGATACCTCCATGCTGCGCAGGGCCATCTGGAACTACATCCACTGCATGTTTGGCATCAGGTCAGTCCATAGCCAGTCGAGAAGCTGCTTTGTCATGATGTAGCTCAACATCATTTATAACATTGTGGTTTGTCTCTGTGGTTCTCAGGTATGATGACTACGATTATGGGGAGATTAACCAGCTGTTGGACCGTAGCTTTAAGATCTACATCAAGACCATGGTGTGTAGCCCTGAGAAGACCACCAAACGAATGTATGAGAGTTTCTGGAGGCAGTTTCAGCACTCCGAAAAGGTGAGTTTAAAAATATATAGAAGCTTCGAAGCAACACATTAGGTCGGGTGGTAGACTGTGTACTAATGGACCCTTTTCTCCCTTCTTCTCTGTCTTGTCTCCTGTAGGTTCACATTAATCTGCTTCTTATGGAAGCGCGCATGCAGGCAGAACTGCTCTACGCTCTGCGAGCGATCACCCGCTACATGACATGAAGTGCTTTTTTTTCCTTGTTGTTTTTAATCGTTGTCTTTTTTCTGTCATTGTTGTCGCTCATTATGGGACACTTCAAGAAAAATAAGGCTAAAAAGAAAAAAAATAGTGAAAAAGGCAAAGCGCCCCGGTTTGTGTCGACGCTTGTCCCCATGTTGGTTGGATGTGGCGAAAAAGGATCAGAACAAAAGAGAGAGAGTCAAAACAGAAGCTCCTCTCGTTGCCTGCAGTGCCAAAACCGACCAAGAAAGGGCAGCCTGGAGCAAATTCCCTCGATCACAGGGACTTTGTGCCGGGGCCAGAGGACTGACACAGGAGGCATCCAGGCCAGCCTTTCAGTATTCCACCACGCGATGCAACGCAGTGGTTGCCAATCTCCTGAAAAGTGTGATGACCCATAGCGATTCTCCAGAAAGCGGTGCAGTCCAAATGGCCTGTGCACTTTTTTTGATCATGTAGTCATTTGTTTTATTTGTTTTAGTTTTCTTTTAATACCTTTTTACTTTTTTTTTGGTCTTTTTTTGTATCAAGAAAGGTTGATGTTTGTCGCGGTCGATGTGGTTGCTGTTTTCGTTAGTGATAACTGGAGACAGAAGCATTACTTGGGCGGTGTAATTCTGTGTGCCTGAAACTACCCAGCACAGTGTGTAGACCGTGCTGATGCTGCTGCTCTCGTATTCACAGGGGTCATATTGATCCTCCTTCCCCTAACCCCCCTCCCCACTCCAACCCCAGAACGTCACCCCAAAAAAACGTCACCCCCTATCCATCATAAATCCACTGCATTACTCCCCTTTATGTCACCCCCCCCCCCCCTGCTCTCCCAAACCCAGCCCAACCTGTCTATGTAAGCTAATCCAAGGAGTTTGTGAAAAACAGAGAGGAGAAAAACTCATTAAAAAGAACACTGTCTGAGCCCTATTGAGTGGTCGTATGGGTGTGTGAGCGAGCCTGTGTTTGACAAGTGCGGATGTGAGAGTGTGTGTGTGTGTGTGTGTGTGTGTGTGTGTGTGTGTGTGTGTGTGTGTGTGTGTGTTAAATAGAAGATATTGAGACGAAAGAGAGAGAGAGAGAGAGAGGGGAAAAAGTCTTTTTGAATTTCAAGCGTAAAAAAAAGCGAGGCACTTTGAAGGAATGAGATTTCCCGCTTCTGCTGTAGCTGTGTTATTGTGAGGTGACTGTTTATCATTTTGTTTAACGTTGTCTTTTATGTTTCTGGTAAGAAAATAAAAAATTGGAAAAAAAGGAAGAAAAAAAAGCTGATCAGAAAGAAAGTTAGAAACCAGGTCTTCCAGGAGGGATTTGGTTCCGGGTTGTCCCAACCACACCTGTCTGTCTTCCACTCATCCCAGCTGCCTGGTCACCCTAACACTTTCAAAGCTTTGGATTGTGAATTTTACCAGTAAATAAATACCTCTTCTGTTTTCACTATAAAACATATAAGAAGTGCTCTTTGGCGAGCAGAAAGACTCATGTCCCCGTTAGTAGGGAACCGGGCCAGCCCACACTGGGCCACCTGCGATTGGTAAACTGTCAAGCGCGGAAGGTTTTGTAGCTGTGCTTGTTTTCCCTTGTGGGGAGGAAACCTAACCAGTGCAAAAGCAGCTTTTTCTTTTCTTTTTTTGAATGGAGGAAAGGATCATCCGCTGTTTTCTTTTTGTTTACTAAAACCAGTAAAGTACTGCATTCTTCTGAGGATGGATTGAGACAACTGGACAGATGAATGATTGATTGATGTAAAGAGGAGGAGGATGGTGGTGATGATAATAGAATGGTACATCATTTGGAGGTGGTTGTGAGAGGAAGTGGATGTTATATTAAACTTCTGACTGATGTCAGTTACTGACACTTTTTTATATGAAAAACAAAAACAAAAGATAAATTAAAGAAAAAAATAAAACATGATACTGAATCTTTGTGCATCCTTTGTAGTTTTCTCCCTAATCAATTTGTTTTCATTGCCTCATTAGAGAGCTCATCATTACACATGGAAAGGCCTACTACACCTACTGTATTCAGGAAACAAGTAGTTATAGCACAATCAATTTCGCTGTCAGAACTCTGAACAGAGCATTTCCACTATTCCAGCTATCTGGGTGTAGTTACAGTACATAGGTATATCACGTAACCTGTGGCCATTAATGTGCTGCTCATACAATTTTGCACGCTTTTATGCAATGACGATTCATGACATGGCATGGAATGTCATTCTGAGACCATGCATTCCATGTATCTGAATTAGACCCAGTTCTCTATCAAAGAAGGTGTTGGGAGTGTGACATTACTCAATACTATGCTGAACTCAGGGGAATGGTTCGGTCTGCGTCCTCTGCACAGTCCAGAGCCTTTTATGTGAATCTCATTTACTGTACAGGTTCTGGAGTTGTGTGGCTAGTACAGAGCCACCTACTGCCCCCGAACCCTATGGTGCAGTCTCGCTCAAGATTTCCCTTTATGTTTTGAAGGAGGACTTTGTGCCTGACCATAGCCTGGAATAGAGATAAGGGGGCTACCTTACAGGCAGGGTACCTTTGTTTTCTTTAATAATCTATTTGAACACAGGGTGTTTTCCAGTGGGGCCATATAAATATATATATATATATATATATATATATATATATATATATATATATATATATATATATATATATATATATATTACACAATCACCAGCAGAACTTCTCCATTGACAAAACAATTGCCTTTATAAATCGGTAATTATTACAAAAAATTATAATCACAGTCTTTCAATCAGTCAGCTATCTGTTTCATATCAACATGAGAAATTCTATATGGAGAACAATGTTATTAACTCTGGATAATGAGATTTCTTTTTTTTCCTGAAACGTTTGCTTGTCTTGTGATTGTTGTGAAGGTCACTATTGTATGCAGGGGAACTAAGGTGGGGATTTACAACATTTAAGTGCCGTTTCTCATTTGTTTTGATGTAATAACGATGTGACTTTGAAACGCTGTACTTTTACTTGGTGTAGCTTGTAAGCACTGCCTGGCCCCATATCTGTGTAATAATAAAGGCTTTGAGAAGCAAGATGTTTGAAACAGCATTCTCTTCTGATGTGCTTTATTACAGTCCAAGTTCCACAGATGACAGGTTACAAGTGTCATGCCATTGCTACACAATGAGAAACGTGCTCATGAGGTAAATTCCATGTTATTAATTTGCTTTTCCCCACAAAATAGATTATCAGAAAAGCGTATTTACATAACATTGTACTTCAACTGCAGAACGATAACTTACTATATGTAGCTTCCATGTGCAAAAAATATCCTGTGTACAGGACAGGGCTCTTGAAATACAAGATGACGAAAAGAGGTGCAAATTAAAGTGCATTATATAACAAACAAGACGGACAGACGAGAAAATGAAAATGTGAGCAGAGTGAAGTATGTAAGAAAAGACAAATCATGGACACAGAAGATTGTGCAAAAGAAGCTTCACACTTCAGGTTAACGGATGATTTCGCCCGTTTACATTGCTGCACTTTATGACCTTTGTGATGCCTTTTACCTTGGTTTGGCTCAGTTTCAAGGTCATGAAATATTTTCCACAGACGGAAGGCACAGTCAGCTGTTACACAGAGGATCTCTATAGGTCACCGACTTTATATTGGTCATGTGACAGCAAGAGGAGTCCTGTTCCCTGTGTCCCAGCCTGTCACTGACAGTCAGTGCATAGATCGAAGCCTATTCTGCAGTTTCTGAGCTACTGGGACAAACTCTGACTCCCAGCATGATCGATGGAAATCCCCCATGTCATCACTGGCTGTCCACTGCAGAGCTTCGTCTTCATCTGAAAGAATTGGGGGAGAAGCGGATTAAGAGTGGCGCTTTGTACGGCCTGATGATAAAAATGCTACGGTCTGCCTATACCTAAGTATGCGCTGAGCGTCTCCAGAAGTGTCTCTCTCTCCTGTGTGTCCAGTAGAGCGAGGGAGTCTCTCTGTGATCCACTCTGCTCTGTGAGGTTCCATAGAGCCTGACACACTTGGCCTGCTAGCTGCCAGTCCCCTGGTCCAAAGTCTCTGAGACAGTCTGCCAGCCTACATGCACGCACACGCACGCACACACGCACACACACACACACACACACACACACGAACACAAACACACACACGGAAAATAAATTGAGCTTAATTCCCTGCCAGCCTTGCAGGTCATGTGAATCTCTGTCTCTACGTAGTACAGTCATATGATGTGTGTGTGTGTGTGTGTGTGTGTGTGTGTGTGTGTGTGTGTGTG
Organism: Gymnoscopelus braueri; assembly: GCF_963280865.1. NCBI lineage: Eukaryota > Metazoa > Chordata > Actinopteri > Myctophiformes > Myctophidae > Gymnoscopelus > Gymnoscopelus braueri. Next base: position 26,416,242 of record NC_137616.1, on the reverse strand, counting down.
TGTGTGTGTGTGTGTGTGTGTGTGTGTGTGTGTGTGAGTGCGCGCACGCGCGCGCGTGTGTGTTTGAAATGAAAGTTTCCTGGGGTTGCAGATTAATGTCTTACACAGAAGAACTTCAAAGCCTATTCAATGTGTAGCCCATTAGTGTTCCAGTTAGGGAGAAGTTTCAGCTGGACTACTGTTCTTCAACAGAACTGATGCCACTAGAACTATCTAATAGTTTCCAAAACAACACTTGTTTTGTTTTCCACACACAAAAATGCAGTACAATTAACAAGGGGAAACACACACACAAGACAATTACCACACGCACGCACGCACGCACGCACGCACGCACGCACGCACGCACGCACGCACGCACGCACGCACGCACGCACGCACGCACGCACGCACGCACGCACGCACGCACGCACACACACACACACACACACACACACACACACACACACACACACACACACACACAATCTGTTTCCTTACTTGCCAGCACCACTCTCTAGAGAGAGTGTGACCCTGTTAGGGGGGTCCAGTGCCAAGTTGGTGAGGATCCCACAGGCTGAGAAACACACATCACAGTTTTTAGAGTCCAGCAGGGTCACCACAAACTGGTACACTATAAGGAGAGAGAGAGAGAGAGAGAGAGAGAGAGAGAGAGAGAGAGAGAGAGAGAGAGAGAGAGAGAGAGAGAGATGGAGGAGTCATGGACAAAAGGCAACATGAACAAAGGGTGGAGGAGATAATAAGGCTGCAGTCGTGCTTCCAATCACAGATGGTGTTTAATCTGACTGTGCTCGGCCTTGCAGATAAGTCAACATGACGCAGACAGCCAGGTTCTTTATATGGGGAGATCATTCTGTAATGTTACAAAATGATAACACATCAGGAAATCATGTCTTGTTTTATTCCCAGGGTGTGTGAAAAAGTAGATGGAGTTACAAAATCTTAGTGTAGTCAGGTCCCATCTTTCCTGCTAGGCGATGTTGTTTTTTTTATCACTATGTGACATTATTGAGTGACCGATTCATCACTGGTTAATTCTGCGGTCGGTTATTTCCCTATAGCAAACCGCTGTTCTCAATGACACACCACTGATCTGCCTCTGTTTACGGGTCAGTGACAAAACAGGGTTGGCAAGATGACAAATGTATGTATCAAGTTTGTTAAAATGTCATTTGAAAAGACATGCGCCAGAAAATTAACATTTCAAAACTTCCTTTGGGAACAGTCGATGTTTGGGAAGCACTAAAGTATGGGGCACACAATTGACAGGAGCGTTGCGATCATACCTGCCAAGCTCAGACCGTCCGATAACAGGAGATTTTTTTCCCAGAGGGGGGGGGTCTCTTGACCACGCTGGGCCCCCCCCAGGACATTTTTAACAGAGTAGATGTAATTTCCAGTATTCTGGTGGATTTTGGGAGTTTGACACTTTTATCAGGCTTTACTTACATAGGATCCATTAAAAAGTTAAAAGTAGCAATAAAAGAGCCATATTTAATAATAACATATTGCTGGGGACCCCCTGGAACCCCCCCCAAGGACCCCTGGGGGTCCCCGGACCCCACTTTGAGAACCAATGCTTAACGCTTTTTGAAAGTCCTGAAAAAAAAAACAAGACTCGCGCAACAAAAATCGGCAAGACACACCATCTCCGGTTTACTTCCCGTATCTGCATAGTCTTGCGTCTCGCGTAGCTATCTGCGTGAAGTGGGCGGACGCCTTTTTAGGAGACCGGAAGCAGGTTGGCGTCCGCCCACATCACGCAGATAGCTACGCGAGACGCGAGACTATGCAGATACGGGAAGTAAACCGGAGATGGTGTGTCTTGCCAAATTATGTTGCGCGAGTCTTGTTTTTTTTTGTCGATCTGCTGTTTTTGCTATTTTAGAATGTTTATGCTGAAAAGTAACAGTTTTGGCCATAATGAGGTTTCCGCCCGACAGACAATATATTTATATTGTACATGCAAAATTGCTGCTATACGAAAAACGTATTGTTACTGCACTGTTTCTTATTTTTATTTTCATTTGTAATAAAATGTCACTGACATCACAAGGTATTCTTTTATGTATGGTCCAGTATATTAGTAATTCATATCAGTCACTGTATTCCAGTGGGGCAACTAAGGCAGCCTACTGTAAGTCTTAAACAAAATATAAAAAATATAACCCTAACCCTCAACAGTGGGATAAAATCAATATGGTAACATCTTATGCAAATGAACCATGCGGTCGAATGTAAACAAATCGCTAGTGCAGTCTGGATCTGTCATGACCGTCATGGATGAACCTGGTGTTTGCACTTTCTCCATTTTTGACCCGTTCATTCTACATAAACATTCGGATTTCAAATATAAAGTTTTTGACCCTGGCAAGGGTGGGAGTTGAAAGTGTGACTCGAGCTTGTAAGGCAGCTACTCCAATGTTCCCCAGCTCAGTCAGAAGAGCCCTTGAAGTCAGACCACAAGATCATGGGATCAAATCCCAGCATACAAATTTCGGCATCTGAGCAATCTGGCTCCCACGGGTCTACTATCTTTTTTCGCCTTTATCATAAAGGTTGCTGGACAATATATAGAGGATGAAATGCATAATTTATTAAATAATATAAAGGTAATATCAAATACATTATAAAAAATTAGAGACATGACGCTTTATTAGCAAGACAGTCTTTTATTATATTATTCCTCATTTTGCTGGTTTCCCCTGAAACCCCTTTACTGTTACAGACTAGAACTGCCTTAGAATCTCTGCTGATGATGTGGCCATAGCTGAATGGTTAGAGAGCCTGCCTGGCAAGCCATGCATCCCAGGTTCAATTCCAGGCCTCAGCAATGTGTCAAAGTGTCCCTGAGCAATACACTGAAAAAATAGTTCACCCAAAAAATACTTAATTTCTATCAATTACACACTCCACGAAGCCTTGAATTCAGGGAGATTTTTTTGTTTTTGACACATTCCTGAGCACAGACTCAGACATATTGGTTGGATCGGCGGTGCCACGTACTGTAGGTGTGAGGGTAGCGTAGCGGCCAGAACCTGAGTCTAGTAGAACATAATCACGATTCAAAGAACCACTTTTAGCACTATTTAGCACCATTTTTGTTTAGTGTGACATAGGATCTACAGCCTGCAGATCATGTGTTTACCTGTAGACTACAGGTAAACACATTTGAACATGAAGTTGATGATCAAAGCGACAGCTTCTGTAACCTTGCGATTGGTGTGGGGTAAATAATCACACCTGTCAATTGTGTGCCCCATACGTACGTGCTTCCCAAGGAAGTTTTTATATATTCAGTCCTGCTCTCATTTCTCTGGCTCCTCGCCCGGAAAGAATGTCGTCCGTGTGCAGCTCGTGGAAAAGTGGAGATATTTTACTAAACACACGTTTTCTGCCAGAACTTTCAAATGGATATGAAACTAGAGGACAATATCTGACTCCAAGTCTTAGGATTTAACTATTGGGTGAGTACTAACGCAGCGCGACCAGATCAGTCTGCTAACCGGGAGGGGATAGTACCGATCAATGGCTGTGTATTTGGAATACATGAAATATCATATCGTCAGTGTCCAGCCGGGACCAGCTAACTCCATTTTCAGTTTTTTTTTTTTTTTTCATAAATCAACGCTATTGAACCCCCTCTACATCTGTGTAAATTTTTTTTTAATAATAACATATGAAAAGTATTAAAAAGCGCCTCTGACGAAAACTCCTAACTCCATTGGACCCTCAAACTGTCCGTCAAAAACAAACAACTCCCCCCTCCTCTCAGGCTCTCGAGAAGCTCTGCTCTGTATGAGGCAGACAGGGAGAAGATTTTTCAATGCTTTTGGGAGAACATAAACTGGGAAGAGAAGAGAATGTATGTGCAAGGTTTGATAGATGTCACCCCAGTAAAGAGGAGAAGGGTGTCTTCACAAAGGTCATCTGCTCGTGTTTTCTTTTTAAATGTTAATGGACAGAGAATGAGTGTGTGCAGGAGTTTGTTTCAAACATCTCCAAGAGCTCAAGGAGATCATGCCAAAAGACTTTCACAGCTTTTATGACAATCTAAAGCACTAAGAAACACCCACCACACACACGCAACACACAACACACAACAGTGTGATAATAAAATGTTGATAGGTATATGATAGGTAAATTCAACTGTGGTTGTTATTGTTAGTGCAGTAGGCTACAGATTTGACAGATTCTATTTTTCATGAATGTATTTTGTATTTATATGCCATTTATTTATTGTTGGTGTGCCATGATCGCTTTTGTTAAATACATGATTGAGTATTGAGGCAGAATTGTTTGTTGCACTCAACTGTAGAAGAACAGTGGTAACAGTTAGATCCATGGTTGTTTACAATGCATGTTAAAATAAAAGTTGTTTAAGTACAGAATTCAGCTTGATCTATAGTATATGAGGATGGCGCTCACCATAAATAGCTGATCTCCAAGCTCACAATGCGTTGTGATGTGTTGTGAGCTTTGAGATCCATTGCCAGCTGTTCTTATCAATGATGGACAAAACCTCCTAACTCCACTTGCACTGGATTTGGGTAAAGTGGTGATAATATAATGACACATGCAAGTATCTGATAATATATAAAGTCACAATACCAAGTTTGATGAGGCAGTATTGCTTTGTTTTAAAAATATAAGGTTTTCTTCATTTTCTGAAAAATTGATATTTTGTTTTTCATTTCCTGAACAATTACCATTTTGGATTTAGCTGGTTCCGGCCGAACAGCAGAGATATGTAATATCACAGACATTCTAGGGCTATATGGGGCCCAGCCTATAATTGATTATTGATATGCTGCATGCCATTTTATTCTATAATGACAATTTTTTATACTATCCCCATTTCAATGTAGGAAATTAAACAGTTTTTTATTTTTACGTTTGAGTTGATGTTTTTTTTTATTGTGTTCCCTCTGAGTTTTGAACCTACAACATACGGTTTACAAACCTGTAACTTATCGCTGGAGCCACGCTGGCATGCAAGCAGTGAATGCAAGCAGTGAACGCAAGTAAAACTCTTAACACATCCCTTGTGCTACAGAGGTATGGAAAATATCAGTGACAAGTCAATACTTGACCTGATGGAATTTAGATGCAGAAAATATTCCCACTGGTGGTTTCAAACCACAAACCTTCTGTTTACAAAGCATGGAAGACACAGGTGACAACTACAGAGTTATGAAAATGTTGGATGGTGATGATTGGTCTGTAGTTGTAGCCTACAGAGGAACTGACTTTTTCGTATCCAGAGGAACTGAATTTTTCATATCCACATCAAAGCTGTCATTTGCGATCAAAAATCAACCATAATTGAACATGAACACTGGCTTGCTCTTCAGTGAAGTATTAGAGCCAGTGCAAACTTAGACAAAACATGAGAGGCTGAGGACTTGAACTCTCAACCTCTGCTTTAAGAAGCATATATTTTACAGTTGCACCACTGTGTATTATGGAATTCTTGTGGTCTTTGTAATGTAGGATTGATAGCTCACAGTTTAGCTGGATTGAAAGGCTCTAGTCTAACTTCCCTCATCAAATGCTGCCAGCATACTGAACTGAGAAGCTAAACAAAACACAACCACACCTGGCCCTAATCAGCTGGCAGTCCCTCTCTGATTGGAAGAACTAAAATGATCAATTACATGACTCAATAAACATAATACCCAAATATAATAAAGTCCTTCATCACATGCTCTTCAGTGAAGTATTTAGAGCCAGTGCAAACTTAAACAAAACATGCAAGGCTGAGCTTTACAAAGTACATATTTTACCACTGCACTGCACCACTGTGTTCTGTGGGATACACATTGTGTCGGAAAGTTTTTAATTTTATTATGTAAATATTTTCTGCTTTATTTGACAGTGACAGTAAGTAGAGGGAAAGGAATGGCAGGAGTGAGTTTGGGAATGAGTCTGTCACGCCGCAAAGGGCTGCATTTAAAGGTAGTGTAAGTGATTTGCAAAGTTTCAAATAATTGCAAAATGGGTCTATGTTCTGATAGTGCTCGTTACTATAGAGTGTCCTGTCCATATAAAGAGTCTCCATGTCTCTCCAGCTCTTTATAAAACAGAAAATGTATTTTGTAGTTTTTTTTTTTTTTTTTGTAGTTTCATTTCCAATTTTATCCAACCAGGACAGAGAACTCAATCAGGATACAGATTAAACAAGTGAAATTGGAAGTGATGACACTAAGAAATGAGCATGCAAATTTGAACTGAAAACTATACAAATTAAGCTTAAAAATGGGTACTTTCTCCTGATTGGCTGAGATTTTGACACCTACCGAAAAATGTATTTTCTGTTTATTAAAGAGCTGGAGAGACGGGGAGACTCCTGTTACTGAACAAACACTCTATAGCAATGATTACGATCAGAATATAGTATTTTAACCTTTAAAAAAAATACTTTTTGTTTTAACCAAAAAATATCACTTACCCTACCTTTAAGTGTTTTTTTTTGTGATTTCCTATGAACTTAGTTTTTTTCTTCCATAGTTTGTTTTTTATTGAGGCATTTGAGTCTTTGTTGAGGTTTATTGTTTGACATTAAAATTTTGATGGCCGTTTTAGTTTATTTCATTGAATCACATTTAAGTTTTGGACACGTTATTGTTTGACATCTTTAGTGTGATTGGTCATGTTTTAGTTTTTATATTGAGTCATGTTTCAGTTTAAAACTTAGGACCTTTGGTTTATAAGCCCCTGTCTTTTCGCTTGTGCCACAAAGGCATGGAAGATACACGTGAGAACAAAATATTTAACCTTATAGAGTTTAGATAACCTTTTAGAGTTTAAATGGAGTGCGAAAATGTTCCTTGTTTCAAACCCTAAAACGTTGGTTAATAAAGTTCCCTGTTTTCCTCATCCTCAATGGGTGGTAGTGGGGGGGCATATCAGATGAAAGCCAGTATTACACACAATGTAAACAGGATGTAAACGAGGAATCTTGGTGTCTTTTTGAAGGAGATCTCTGTGTTGTTGTTATATTAAGAACGTTGCCCAGCCTTGCTTCTTTCAGCTTTCCCAAATCAGATCATACTCGTCTCCCCCTGATTTGCACAACGTTATTCATGCTTTCATTTCCCCTGGACAGGTCTAATGCACTTCAGGAGCATCCATTTAACCACTTGAACTTGATATATTTCCCCATATTCTGGGGGAAACATTAGCCAAAAGTAACCAATCTACAAGCTCACAACATGCCGCGTTGCAATACATTGTGAGCTTATAGATCGGCTATTTTTGGCGAAGAGAAGTACAGAGCCAACTCAGGTCCAGTTTACAAAGTCTAGAGCAGAGGTCTTCAACAGGGGGTCCGCGACCCCTAGGGGGTCCGCGGAGGTACTGCAGGGGGTCCGCGAAATTGTTTGATTTAAAAAAAAAAGTTTAAAAACTTTTTGTTAATCTTTTTTTTCAAAAATGTCAATATGTCTTCAAACATAACATGACATATTTGAATAGCTTAGTAGCCTATTGAATGCACAATAACATGGTATGTTTATACATATTTTGTAGAGAAAGAAAAGGTCTTTTGCACACCTACTGGGACAACCTGTGGGTAGGAGCAGGCTCCAGGCAACCATTTGTTCATGTTTAGGATCAATCACTTAAACCCTCTGTACTTATTAAACTATAACGACAACTAAACGACAGAGTCGGCTCTGTGTCTTTTTCCCCCTCTACAGTCTGCACCTAATCTCTTTGCCAAAATTGGCAATGCATTGCAATATGATGTGTTGTGAGCTTGTAGATCTTGCGAAATTGTTTGATTTAAAAAAAAAAGTTTAAAAACTTTTTGTTAATCTTTTTTTTCAAAAATGTCAATATGTCTTCAAACATAACATGACATATTTGAATAGCTTAGTAGCCTATTGAATGCACAATAACATGGTATGTTTATACATATTTTGTAGAGAAAGAAAAGGTCTTTTGCACACCTACTGGGACAACCTGTGGGTAGGAGCAGGCTCCAGGCAACCATTTGTTCATGTTTATACATATAAAACACAATTTTATACATAAATATACAATATATGTGGTGGCCTACCCCCTACCCTACGAGGTAGGGGGTCCCTGCTCCATCACCCCATCAGTTTGGGGGTCCCTGGTCTGAAAAGGTTGAAGACCCCTGGTCTAGAGGGATTAAGGGGTAATCAATTTGATCAGTCAGATTTTATCAGTCACTCAAATTTTAACAGGCCCCAAGAAATATGGACACATTAATCCTGTTCTACTCCTCCACTATCTTACTTTTTATGTTATACAGTATCTTGTACATCAGAATAGTGTGTATGGAAGAGTTAATGGTGCATGTCATGCCTTTATTTAGAGGTGTGTGTGTGTGTGTGTGTCTGTGTGTGTGTGTGTGTGTGTGTGTGTGTGTGTGTGTGTGTGTGTGTGTGTGTGTGTGTGCGTGTGTGCGTGTGTGTGTGTGTGTGTGTCCATAACACACCTTTGTTTTGCATAATAAAGTCCCGGACATCCTTGGACTGAGACAGGTTTCCATACACACGGGTGGCTTCAAGCACCGTGTCCATACTGGAGCTGAGCAGCAACTTCAGCAAACCTACACACACACACACATGCACACACGGCGCACACACACACACACACACACACACACACACACACACACACACACACACACACACACACACACACACACACACACACACACACACACACACACACACACACACACACACACACACACAGAGAGAGAGAGAGAGCGTAATAGAAGGAAATCAATTCAACAAATTGTTGCTGTTTGGCAGAAACCTTGTATCTTCAAATTTCAAATAGTTTTATAAATATTGAACCAATGGAAAGTATTAACAAGAGCTTGTGACATACAAGGTCAACCGACAGTGACAACATTTAAAATACACTTTCTGATGCACACATTCAACTCTTCCCATCTCTCCTTGACCCCCCCCCCTCTCTCTCTTTCTATCTCTCTCTTTTTCTCTTACTCTTGGCAATGGTGAGCTGCTTGTGTCTGATGACAGAGCTTACTCCCTGGTAGAAGGACAGGTTGTTGATGGTGACAGCTACATTCACCAGCAGCTCCTCGCTCTCCAGAACAGACCTCAACTCTGACACACACACACACACACACACACACACACACACACACACACACACACACACACACACACACACACACACACACACACACACACACACACACACACACACACACACACACACACACACACACACACACACACACACACACACACAAAGAGAAAAAACAACTGTCAACTTTGACTTCCTATGATGGTCCATGATGATATAATACAATACAACAACAACCACCCATCCACACTATAATGCATGCCATCACAGGCTTTTATAATAATATTATAATTATTATTACTACTAATAATAATATTGTTATTAATAATAATAATGATAATATAATATGAATAATAATACACTATTTATACAGCACATTAAAAAAAAAGATTTTCAATGTGCATTACAAAGTAAAAGACCAATGCACTTATATACAATAACACAGAGGCAGTATAACAGTATACAGGATAAGAAGAAAAACAAAGCAAAAAAATCATGTGTACAAATATTTGATGAAGTCTGATGAAGAGATGCTGAGGCTCGAAACGTCACGTCCAATGGTGTAAAGGAACCAATACATTTCTAACTTTGGAGCATGATCCAGTGTGCAGACTTTATTGTTTTTACAAATATTTGAACCACTTGCCCTCGGTCTCTGTATATGCTTCAGCACAATGTAGCAACTGAACGCTCAAACCCTAACCCTATCGTATATGCAGGCTTGTTCAATATGACTAATATGCCACAGTGAATATTTTGAAAATGGTGGCATAAATAATAGTCGAGATTATCTTATCTCTAATTTAGCCTATTAGGCAGATCATACAGTATACTGCCAGGCCAGAGGTCACCATTTGACCCAAGCAGCCATCACACTGTGGGTGGTGGTTCAGAAACCTGGTCTGTTCCTGATATAGCAGCAGATGTCGCACACGAACGAGTGCGGGCATAAATCGCAGATATTGCGGTCGAGCTGTCAACCGATGCCTGTGTCACAGCGGATTTCGTTTCTGGCTCTGACTGGAAATACCCCCTTTGGTGTGGTGAAGAATTCTTCTTTCTTCCTCTTCCTCCCTTCTAATTCTAACAGGCCTGCCTGTCGCGAAACGGATCAAAACAGAGCGTCGATCAGTCGGCCTCACTCTTTCATCCCCTGCTGCTTTTTCTGATCTGTTCTGCTTTTCTTTTTATCCTCCAACTGTTTTTCAGTGTTAGGCAGCGCAGCCTATCCTACCCACCGCAATGACTTAGGCCTACACTTCGCTTTCCCTGCCATCGACTTAACCACTTGAACCCAGACAAAAATAGCCCATCTACAAGCTCACCATGCGTCGCTTTTCGACGTGTTGTGAGCATGTAGATCGGCTATTTTTGGTGAAGAGATTTGGTGTAGATAGAAAGTGGGCCAAGTACAGAGCCAACTCTAGCGGGTTTAAGTGGTTAATTTCTCCTTCATCCACCAATATCACAGCCTTAACCTCTGTCTCTGTCTCTCTCTCTTTGTCCCAGCTCAAGCTGCCAGGAAGAGTGTGTAGGAGGCCGGCAGCAATGAAACCGAGAGCCTACCACCCACCTGCGTGCCATCTCTGCCCCGTCCCGAAACCATCTAACCGCATGGGAGAGTTTCACACAGACACACTGCCGGCTGCAGAATGACACAGAACATCCTGCTGTCTGCACTGTACCAAAAAAAAAAGTTCAACCCAGAGAGGATGTACTGTTTACAGTTCAAAAAGCAACCGAAAGGAAAGCAAGAGATGTGATGAACGAAAATATGAGAAGTGGTTGTTGTTGTGTTTTTTTTTGTGATTTCTGTTCCCAGGCTCAGCATAAGGGACGTGGTTGGTTGAACAGAGACATACTGTACTGTACGAACAGTTATTGTTCTTTCTTTTTTTTTAAGCAAATGAGACCACAGCAGTGATGCACGTTCATATTCAGAGCTCCTGACTTTCAACACTTTGTTAGTGATTCAACCCTAAGAGGAAGACAAGTCTGTCCTGTATGTCACTAATATGCCATACGTTATCCTGCAGATAAACATGATCTCTGTCTGGCATAATTTCCAATTGCCAATTGAGAGTACATCAACTTGCAATGGGTCTGGTCTTTAAAATACTGCCTGTCAAACTACTTCTCTACAGTGAGAGACAACTCACTCTGACCCCAGGAAGACTAGCTGTGCTTTAGGGCAAAGCTAATCCTAACAAATAAACAATAAACAATACAACTTGTTCCCCCTGAATTCGGCACAAACATGGCGTTCTACTCTACTGCACTCTACCCTACCAACAGCCACAACACTTCTCGATTCACCATCCAAATATAACTACTTCGATTATTTGAATCCCCACTAGCTTGCCCCCAGAGATGCATCCAACGCACTCCCTCAGCGAGCCTGACCCCCCCCAACCACACACACACACACACCTTTTTCTGTAAATATATCTATTATTGCTTTTAGTGTTGTCGCTGACATGTAATGTATTGTAAAAATTGGGGCTAGCGTATGGAGCCTTCTTGTGGTGGCCCTGTTCTCACTAATTTAACTGTACCACCCACTTCTCTACAATTGCTCATTCCTTTCTATTCTTCTTATTGTTATTTTCGAGCTGCGTTCGCTTCCCGCGTTCGCGCGTCTTACTTGTGTATTTATTGTAATGTCAGGAAGAGGAATTGAGTACAATGGACCACAACGGAAAAAAGCCCCCTGGGGGCATCCTTGTGTTATCCTTTTAGCACACCGTAGTTGTTTTTTACTGTACTGTGTTCAAACTTGTTAATTAAGTATTCAATCAATCAAAAAATGAAACATGGCAGAAAATGTTGTGACAAGACAAGAATGTGAATATTCTTTTTTGTTACTGTCACTGCTCTCAGCTCACCCAGCGTCTCCAGCAGCAGTTGGACACACGCCACATCAGCAGCCAGCGCCGGCCCTACGGCAGGGTGGATGCACATGTTCGCCAGCACTCTGACCAGCTTCACCAGCACGTCCTCATCCTCCCGCAGACGTGACGCGGCGGAGGCACGGGGCTGGCCTGGCGGAGCGTCGGAGCAGCTGTCTCTCTGCTGGTAGACGCTGTACAGCTGGAGAAGAGTGTCCATGCAGCCATCGCACTGGAAGAGCAGCTCCCGGGCCTCGTTGCTTTTGGCTGTGAGGTTCCCCAGGGTGAACAGGAGACGCACGACCAGGTCCTGTGGGAGCAAAACAGAGTGAGGAAGTTGTGTGAGCGTGTGCATGCTCCTGTCTGTCAGGAGACAAGACAAAGATTTCAAACACAAGTGCAATCCTACCCATCTAAAGTAGACAGAAAGAAACCTGTCAACAGAAAACTTGTGAAAAGTACTTGTCTGGATGAGTGAATGACTCATTGAAATTCAAAGCTGCATGTTTCTCCCATCAAATTACCCTTCAGAAGCAACAATAAACATACACTTTGAAATCCTGAGTGTTAATCAATCACTTAAACCCTCTGTACTTATTAAACTATAACGACAACTAAACGACAGAGTCGGCTCTGTGTCTTTTTCCCCCTCTACAGTCTGCACCTAATCTCTTTGCCAAAATTGGCAATGCATTGCAATATGATGTGTTGTGAGCTTGTAGATCTGCTATTTTCAGATAATGTTTCTCACCAGAATAGGATTCAAGTGAGAGTTGAACCAAAGGTTTGATTTTTCTCTAATGGTGGGTACAGTATATATATTTTTGACAACAACATAGTATTTATTAATGGGAGTCAGATCTAGAATGCAATTATGATGCCATTGATTGGTGAAATATCCTGGAAAGTTCCCAAAGCTCTATTACAGCATAGACAACACACACACACACACACACACACACACACACACACACACACACACACACACACACACACACACACACACACACACACACACACACACACACACACACACGCACACACACACACACACACACACACGCACACACACACACACACACACACACACACACATATTATAAATTGGCAAATTTCTATTGTATATGAAGATATCAGAGCTCTAGTACGGGAGCGTTTCCAGTTCAAATCTACAGACTGCAGAGTCAATCAAACGAGTCTAGGGGGAAATTAAACTGAACAGGAAACGTGTATGAAACCTTGTGGAAACCTGGGTCTACAGTTATGCACAGAGCATGTCAGATTCTACTAGTGTCTAGTACAAGTGTTCTACGATGTTAACTTTCAAAATATGCTCTGAGAGGAACTTCACCAACATAACGCAACCATGGAAATCACGGGACACAAGCAAGAAACACGTACACACCTGCATATTTAGCTAATGTTCTAAACATCATGCTATCATATGTACGCTATCTGTGTGTATATATCTCTATTTGTTTATTTAACCTTTTTATACTACAAAATGAAAAAATATTTGAAAAAATATTTCACCCACTTCTGTAAACATGTGATGTGACAATTAAAGATGATTCTGATTCTGTATTCAAAGTATGAGGACATCACCACCTGTGGTGGAAAATGTGATTGTTTTACTTAAGTAAAATAATCAATACACACAAACGTATTGGTATCAAAATGTACTTAAAGTACCAAAAGTAAAAGTACAAAAATGTTTGAAAATAGCAGATCTACAAGCTCTCTCTCTCTCTCTCTCTCTCTCTCTCTCTCTCTCTCTCTCTCTCACTCACTCACTCACTCACTCACTCACTCACTCACTCACTCACTCACTGTGAGCTTGTAGATCGGCTATTTTCAAATAGCCTAGGTATAGAATAGGGCTAAAGTGGTTAATGTATGTTTTATAATGTAATATATTTATATCTGAAAAGTAACTAGTAACTAAAGTTTTCAAATAATTGCAGTGGAGTAAAAGTACAATATTTGCCTCTAAAATGTAGTGGAGTAGAAGTAAAAGTATAGACAATTGGAAATACTCCAGTAAAGTAAAAGTACCTCAAAATTGTACTTAAAGAGTCTACACCATGAAAATCACTTTTTTCTTGTTTTTTTGTATTTTTTGGGGTCCCCAGTGTCTCTTGTACTCTTTTTTTTTTAATTCAGTCATTCCTTCTCATTTCATGGATTTCCAGAATGGGCGTGTCTGAACAGGCGATCTCAGAATGGCAATGTTTATGAGGTCATAAACATTTTTGATGGCAAACCCAATGTTAAATGAAAAGTGCCCGAATCGCTCCGAAACTTTTTCTACCCCCCCTAAGTGGGGGTCTACGAACAAATACTTCGGGCTCGGATTTTGGCTCCGCCCCCCGGAAGTGGGTGAAACAGGCACCTCAAACACTTGGTGGAATTGTTCAAAAATGTTCAAAGTGTTTTCTTTTCGATTTTGTATTTTTCTTAGATGCTTCTTTTTATGCAGAATTTTTCCATTTTTTTTTTTTTTTTTTTAATATATATTTTTATTAACAGAATTTTGTATTAACAGAATTGCTCAGTAGCCCCCCCCTGCCCAAGAGGACGTTTTGGTATTGCAGCTGAAAGTGCTGTATAAGCCAGAGACAATGGACCCTTCGCTAAGCCCCACCCACTCCACTCTGTGACTGGTGGTGCGAAGTTAGTCACACCCAGGCCTGGCAGCGCCTGGCAAACTTTGCTTCTCACCCATCGACTTTCATGTTAAATGATGGCTTTTCACCTTAAAAATAATCGATCATTTCAGGAGCAAGAGCTTCAAAATCTCTTCTAAATCTAGTCAACAAGGCCTGCAGTAGGCTATGCACTGGACAAATGTGCATGACATTATTTCAATAAACTACAAACATGGGAAATGTTAGAGGGAGTAATAGCCATGGATACACGACGGTCGACTGTCACGACCGTCATGGATGAACTTCAACCTGGTGTTTGCACTTTCTCCATTAATGGCCCGTACATCTACATAAACGTTCATATTTCAAATATAAAGTGCTTATCCCATGGCCACGGATGTTACATGTATATACGGGCTCTCAGAAGTACCTGTATCATCCGTATTGTTTAATAAAAAGCATTTTAATCTGATCAGTGGCCATTTTCTCTACATGCTTTCAACTGAGTGACCCTATCGGTTGGTAGGTGTATTGCACTCGAATACATTATGAGAAAATGGCCACTGATCGGATTAAAATGCTTTTCATTGAACAATACAGAATATAAGGGTACTTTTGAGAGTCCCGTGCATAATTTCAACATCCGTGGCCATGGGGTAAGCACTTTATATTTGAAATCTGAACGTTCATATAGATGTACGGACCGTAAATGGAGAAAGTGCAAACACCAGGTTAAAGTTGATCCATGACTAACAGTAGTTTTCATGTACCGCAGGGTAAGAGTAAGACTGCCAGGAGCAGTTAATAAATAGACGAACAAATGAATTAATATACTTTAACGTGCGGAATCCGAAACAGGCAGCGCTGTGATTCTGAATTTTGTTACGATTACAGTGATTAGTAGCCTATTATTGACACCACCTGGGCGAGTGAGTCGTATCGTGTAACTTTCCTGAAGAAGCTGCGTATGTGTTCAACAACACAGCCATTCAGCCTTGTAGTTTAAGTGCACATTTCAGCTTGGGAAAAGCAGCCTCCAACGGGTTTGGGTACGTGGTTCATAGTCACGTTATCGTGGTATTCCTATTCTTGCTATTATGTTGGTGCAAATGATTGTGTGTGTGCGGGCGAAATAACATTGACAGCTATGGCAGGTGACGAAAGTTTGCTAGACCTATGCCAGGCTAACAACGGTTGCTAAGCTGGCATTGGACAATCGCTTTTGGGGTGGGGTTTAGCGAAGGGTCCATTGACTTGGGATGAGTATATCTGAGTGATGATTTAGGCTCAAACCTTTTGAAAAAGGTTTGAGGGACATACACCATATGATATTAAATATCAAATATTTTTTTTAAATTCATGGTGTAGCTCCTTTAAGTACAGTACTTGAGTAAAAGTACTTTACACCACTGATCACCACCACTACACCACAGAAACTTCACACTCAGCTGGATCCCTGAACGTGCCTGTACGATCCTGTAGGAGGTGCTATCTCCTCAAATTCAGTGTAACGATAGTTCATGTAGACACGGAAGGCAGAATGTTTATATACTTCATTCACTCTCCCCGGACCCCCCATAAGCTTATACAGTTGTACTCCTTTAAGGCAGGACGTTCAAACTCTTGTCATTCTCATTCGCTACAAGCCAACTCACTCACGCCCTCATACCCACAGTGCAACTCGGGCGGGTAATTTAAGCAGCTTCTGCTCTCTGTTCAGTCTACATGCTTAGCTGTCGTTGCAGGTTTGTACAGCTGTAGGTTTTCAAATTCCTTGGTTGCTGAACCAATGCATTTTGCTAGCTGCTGCGAGCTGTCATCTGCTGCTCTACGCTTTGTGCGCTGCTCTATGATATTTTGGTGCTATATGAGATGATTCTGCTAATGATGCTGACTTTACCACTGCTACAGCAGCCAATGCTTCTTCTATTATTGCTGCTAACACTAATGTGCTCATAGCTTAAGCTAACATAGCATGCTTGCTGCCATGTAGAAGTTTGGATTGTTTGTAGCACAAAGCTAATACAGCATGCTTGCTGCCCATGTACAGTAGAAGCTTGGTTGTAGGCTACTCCCTTTTACCATGTGGAAAGCTTGAATTGTTTGTAGCTTAAAGCTAACATAGCATGCTGCTGCATGTAGAATCCTTGTTTGTTATACAGCACTGCACAGTTAACATAGCATGCTTGCTTCCCATGTGGAAAGCTTCAATTGTTTGTAGCTTAAAGCTAACATAGCATGTGGAAAGCTTGATTGTTTATAGCTTAAAGCTAACATAGCATGCTTGTTGCCATGTAAAAGCTTTGATTTGTTTGTTCAACACTGCACAGTTAACACAGCAGGCTTGCTTCCCATGTAGGCTACTCCCCTTTACCTCATCAGGTAATGAAACTTGGCTATTTTAGATTATTATTATTTTTTGCTTAAGGTATGACCCCGTATAGGAGTACATGGAGCTATTTTTGGGCCAAATCTTTTGATCTTTTTCCAAAATAAGTACTGCTTCTAAGTTCTAATGCTGTTCTGCTGAGGAACTCTTGACTCTGGGAATACCCACACTGGTGCAGTGCCATCTAGTTGGCTCTGAAGCTTCAAGCAGAGCTTCCAACAGTTGTAGTGCTACTGCTTGCTCAAATGCTTTTATAATATGTTTATACTTATCAAGGCTGTCGTAGACAATCTGTGTGCAACGGGGCATAAATATAAGACAAGAAGTCAAATTCAGACATGTACTCAAGCCAGGATAGGAAAACACAGCATGTGTATCAAATCAGTGTTGCCATGTCTGCTTATTATAAGCGACTTTGGGATTGTGTTCTGTAAGTCACTAGCAAATATGATTACTAAACATGGTTCATGTGAAGGAACCCCAGATTCATATGTAATCATGGTGCAAAAAATGTCTAATATTCTAAACATTTGTTTTGCGACTTGTTTTTATAGACTTGGCCGCTTGTTTCTCTTACAAACTGGCAACACAGCGTGGTGGTGTCACGTGACTACTCCTTGGGAGTAATCAGGAAGTCTCATACAATACAGCAATGCATCTTGGGTACTGTAGTCTATGCAACTGACAGTCATATCATGGGGATCAGTTCAATGCTACCGTGTGAGAATAAGGTGAAAGGGCAAGGGTGTTTTCTTTCTTAACTGGTCATGTGCAGGCATTATGGCAGTGTAAATGTCATGTTAAATAGGTACACAACTATCATGGGATATTCAAGTTAATATAATCCACTCAGTGAAGCTGTTATTTCTGCATTCCTGTTCTATTCACTTTATTAACGCTCAAGGTTCAGGTAACTATTATGTGGGTGGATTAGTTTGCAGATGCTTAAATAGATAATTACTTCATGGTGGATTTGAAGTCTTGTGAAATGGGGCGATTGCTTCAATTGTAGTGGGTTGTCCTCCAGGGGGTGCCATTTAGAGGGCAAACAAAGGTTAATCTTATTCTCAGATGCAGGTGGATTAATTAGTGCACTGAAGCTAATTTGCATGTTACTTCACTTTTAGCTAACCATGTCATTGTATTCATTGCTTGAATTCACACTGCTTCTGTTTTTCGTTTCATGATTGACTGCTATTATGGTGATCCAAGGCTTTTGATGGCATGACCTTCTTTCCATCACGGATGCCGGGAAGGTTCAGGTTGGGTTGCTGTTAGTTCTAAAGTGCGAGCTACTGATTCTACTACTAAAAAAGCTATTGTTAGCTGTCTGTCTATTTGTGTACCTCCACACTCATTGAGGACAGAACAGGCTCTAATTGATTCATTAGGTATAATTGGTTGTGTTTTATATTAATGAAGCATTGATGTTATGCTATTTTAAAGTCAAAGGTTTATCAGATAATGTAAGGTCATCGTAAATTAAAAGGATTGTGGAAGTATTTGTAAGATTGGTTGATGGTATGGGTATGGCACATACTTTCACCCGGCTGTATGACATTCATGATACCATTCATATGAACGTATTTGTTGTGGTCTCTTGGAGTCCAGTAGGGCCGAAAGATCTAAATGGGGGTTAAAGTAAAAGGCTTATCTGTTAATACTGCCTAGCTGCTCAAGTTAAAGGTAGCTATAATAGGTTGAATCATTCGGTTTGAATAAAATAATATGGATAGTTTGCTGAGGCCGCTTTTGTCCGTTCTCTTCTATGTCTCGCTACCTTCAACGGCGGTTAAATCCTGGGGGAGATGAACCTTGTACGGATGTTGGGAGGGCCATGTCAAGGCTTGGTTCGCTGCCAGGAAGCAGGATGCCTTCAGATGTGGACTTGCCCCAAGTTGTTCACTCCTTTCGGTTTGGTGCTGCAACTCAGCAGCATCTTTGGTTCCATCATTCACACTGAAAGCCATGGGTCGTTGGTCATCTGCTGCTTATGAACGTTATATCCGTTAAATACGGATGAAATTCTTTCAGCTCAAAAGCATGAGTGTAAATGTGTAATCAATTATGGAATTAAGTCAGGAGTTGTATAATTGATGTCGTATGGTTAAGTAATTGCTCCTGCCAGAGCGCAGGTTGGGGGTTCGGTAAATCTCTAAAGCATCTGTTGTGTTATAGGCTTAATTGTGGTATTAGTATGGTAAACCACTAGTAGCTTGGTTGTGTTTGGTTTCACGTACTACAGTGATATTAGAATGGTAGGCATGGTTAAGCATTGGTCGTGTTTGGTCTCACGGATGCGTAATGGTGGTATTAGATGGTAGGTAGGGTTAAGCATTGGTCGTGTTTGGTCTCACGGATGCGTAAAATGTTCATCTAATCGTTGCTGTGTGCGCAGGATAACGGCTTAGATGTGAAGGGCATATATGGCTATGCATTTAAAGGAATGTGTAGGTATGGTAAACCATTAAGCATTGGTCGTGTTGGTCTGCATTGGTCGTGTTTGGTCTCACGGATGCGTAATGGTGGTATTAGATGGTATGGTAAACCATTAAGCATTGGTCGTGTTTGGTCTCACGGATGCGTAAAATGTTCATCTAATCGTTGCTGTGTGCGCAGGATAACGGCTTAGATGTGAAGGGCATATATGGCTATGCATTTAAAGGAAATGTGTCATGCTTGACACTCACATAGTTAATTCATGTAGCATATTTCATTTATATCAAGTGGAGTTAAATGAAATTGCGTCACGCTTGATGCTTTAACTGATAAACATTCTCATATAGTTTAAGGTGTGGCTCTGTATTTGCTCACTGCAAGTGAGCGCGTGTTGGGGGTTTTGTGATTGACGATCTGTGACATATTTGCACAGGGAATCTTTAATATCACAAGAGCAGAGTCACACCGTCAAACTTGAATGCAATATCATTGCATATATGGTAAATGGTTAATATGGTAATGGTTAATAAATGGATAATTTATGGTCTGGTTCTGAGCTGAAGTGTCTAAATGAAATTCAGTGTAACGATAGTTCATGTAGACACGGAAGGCAGAATGTTTATATACTTCATTCACTCTCCCCGGACCCCCCATAAGCTTATACAGTTGTACTCCTTTAAGGCAGGACGTTCAAACTCTTGTCATTCTCATTCGCTACAAGCCAACTCACTCACGCCCTCATACCCACAGTGCAACTCGGGCGGGTAATTTAAGCAGCTTCTGCTCTCTGTTCAGTCTACATGCTTAGCTGTCGTTGCAGGTTTGTACAGCTGTAGGTTTTCAAATTCCCTCCACCTCCCCGGCCTCCTCCCTGTGTCATTTAGTTCATATTGTTATAGGTTGATTCTGTGTATTGTACTGTAGTTCTATGGATTATACTATGAGTCTGTGTATTGTACTGCGGTTCTATGGATTGTACTATGATATGTGGTAGTTTAATTAGACATTGAAGGTTCAATGTTTATGTAAAACTGTATTTATCCTCTGCTCTGGGGGTTTTGTGATTGACGATCTGTGACATATTTGCACAGGGAATCTTTAATATCACAAGAGCAGAGTCACACCGCCAAACTTGAATGCAATATCATTGCATATATGGTAAATGGTTAATATGGTAATGGTTAATAAATGGATAATTTATGGTCTGGTTCTGAGCTGAAGTGTCTAAATGAACCACTCATTATATGAATTACAAATATTACACAATGCCACGTGAGGCAGGCTGTGGCTCAGTGGATTAGAAGTTGACTTGATGTCTACAATGTTGTGAGTTTAAACCCCAGTTCTCCCCTGTTTGAAAATCAAATAGAACTACCTACTGTACATGGTTACATATTCATGTAATTATTATGTATCTATTCATATCTGCTATTTTCTATGGAGATTTCCCCCAGAATACGGATGCTGGGGTTTAAGTAGTTAAAGTGACCATACAATTAAGAAAAACAATCCAATACAAAGCCAAGTAAACATCTCGTATACAATGCTTGTTCCCCTGTACCACTTGGTCAGTCATGTGAGAGGCAGGTCAGCCAAGAAGAAGAACACATTAAACCAAACATAAACAATAAACCTGGACAGCCCACACAGGATCTCCTCGTGGTCAGTTGGAACACACTGAGGACACTAGTTGGAGCACTCATCCCATGTCATTTCGACTATGCATGCACCTCGTGGTACTTTAGCACCACAAAGGCATTAAAAACAAAGCTGCAGACCTCTCAAAACAAACTGGTCAGGTTACTACTTGGCCTTACACCCAGAACTCACCTAATCCCTGCTCATTATGCTAGGGTGGGATGGCTCAGGGTAGAGGACAGAGTAAAGCAGCTTGCAATGGGCCTGGTCTTCAAGATACGCAAGAAAACAGGCACCTGTCAGACTACTTCAATAGCGTAAAAGACACTGACAGGTACAACACCAGAGGGAGCTCCACTGATCTCACTCAACCCAGTTTCGGCACAAACATGGGGTCAAATTTGTTCGACTGCCGTGTGGAATGCTCTACCAACAGAAATCATAAAGTGTGACTCCTTCCAAAAGAGCACCTGCAACTGTACTATTTGCACGCTGTTAATAAACTATTCAATCAAAATTCAAGATACGAGGAAGGGGGGCTGTCCCCCAGGCATGGTGTTAATTTTATACAACGTGATGTCCAATATACTGGCACACTGTATGTGTGTGTGTGTGTGTGTGCCTATACACGAGCTGGTGAATTTCTGTTTGTGCATATGTGTATTTGTGTATATGCATATTTATGTACCGGTATGAGGTTATTCTTTTAAGCGTATGCTTAGGTGAGTGTATTTTTATTTCTGCAAGTGTGTGTGGTCGTATTTCTAACTGTGTGTGCTTGCGTGCGTATTTTGGTGTTTTGTGTGTATGCTCGTGAATTTCTATTTGTGTGTATTTGTACCTATTTTTAGTGTGTGGGTGTATGTGTTCGTATCTGTGTGTGTGTGTGTGTGTGTGTGTATGTGTATGTGTGTGCGTGAGTTTTGACGTGAGTGGGTGTGTGTTAATTTCCTGGCTGATTAAGAGCATATGTCACCCCTGTACTGATTGCCAAAACCTCCCGCCCTGCACTCCTTATCCCCCTCTCTCTCTCCCAATCCTCCTCCTTTGCCCCTCTCCATCTCTCCACCTCCTCCTTCTCCTCACCCACCATCTCCTCACCCTGCGACCTCCCCAGTTTCTCTTGGGACACTAATTAAAAATCAACACACACACACACACACACACACACACACACACACACACACACACACACACACACACACACACACACACACACACACACACACACACACACACACACACACACACACACACACACACACACACACACACGCTGAGGGATGGAAAGGGAGAGAAAGACAGAGGGAGAGAAAGAAAGACAGACAGAGGGAGAGAAAGAAAGACAGACAGAGGGAGAGAGAGAGTGTTCCATAGAGACACACTGTGGTGTAAATATGCTGGGACTTGAAGTACACAAACAACTTGCTCTGGGGGTAAGCATGCTTAGTGGATCTAGAGTATAAACAATTTCTTAAGGTAAGCGAAACATTTCGCCTATAATGACATGCCAAACATAGGGATGCCAGGGTTAATGTGGTTACATATGTACAGTAAATGCATAGTTAACTCTTAAATGAGGCACCTATTGTACAAGCCCCACCTGTCAGATTTTAGTTTTCTTGTATAGAATACATAATATTATATTATAATAACAATCTGTTTTTCTATGACACAAATAAATAAAAATAAATCATACTACAAACATACAGTACGCATGCACACCTGCACAAACATATGAACATACAAATAACCACAAATGTACACATCCAAACACATGAACACAAACTATTAGTGTGTGTTAGAGTTGGGGTTATAGGGTCAGGGCATAACGCAATGTCCCCAAATGTTTGCAAAAGCAACATGTGTATGTGTGTGCGTGCATGCGTGTGTGTGTGTGTGTGGTGTGTGTGTGTGTGTGTTTGTGGTGGGGGTCGTCAGCTCACCTGTTTCCGTGTGTATTTGCTCAGCAGTTCTATAAATAGTTGGCAGCAGTCAGGGGTCTGGACCAGCGCCAGGCGGCACTCCGAGTAAGAGGAGAGTTTACTGAGGGAGAGAGAGGACAACCAATGCCTCTGACCGTCATCAACATTCATCCACTCTCCCACCACCACGCTACGCTAACTAACTATATATGGACCCATTTAATCAGCACTGCTAATGGAGCGCACAAGCAGATGCAAATTTTGAGTTGTATTTGTTTATTGATTTTTTCTTTAATTAACTTGGAAGAAGAAAATAACCTGGTAAACAGAGATTTCCTGTTATTCATCCAAATTAGATGGAACTCTAGGTTTTAGGGCTGATTTAGCAAAAAAATCAAAGGTCAAATGTTTATTAAATAACTGCTGTATTCTTCATCTGTTTACATCATTTAACACTGTCTGGTAAAGTTTTTCAAAGCTTTTCAAATCTTTCACATTTGAACACGCGTCATCTGAAAATGTCAGCAGTTTGTGAGTGGAGGAAGGGTCTGCACTACAGAGACTCTGGTGTATCAGCCGTCAGCCCACCCTGAATTGCACGTTTCCAGAGCCACTCCCCCACTCACCCCATTTGAAAAGACGAAGCCTGATAGAACACAACGATGAGACGAATGAAAGTAAGAAATCAAACATAATTCAGAGCAAACAGAAGATGAGAGTGCGGTCAGCTGAATCATGTCCTGTTTTGATCACTGCCTCAGACTAAAAGACGGAAGAGAGACAGGAGGAGGAAAACGGAGAGAGAGAGAGATGCCTTGCCACAACAAAGAGCATTTCCTGTCAGAGTCAGAAGTGACTCTGACAGTCCCTTCTGTCACGCTCGGTTTCACAGAAGTGAAACCGAGCGTGACGTCGCGAAGAGAAATGACACACCTGTCTGTGTGAATAGTCTGCGTGTTTACCTGAATATTCTGGCGATATTGGTGCAGACATCCTGGTCGCCACGGTGGTGACGCAGCGCCACGCAGAGCTCTGATAGGACGCCGTGCGAGACGAAGAGCGGGCGGGACTCCTGGTGGTCTGCAAGGTTCCTCAGGGTCGCTGTCAGCTGAAGGGGTCACAGCAGGTCAAGGAAAAACAGAGATAGACACATGCATGTATAGATACATACTGTACCAAAGATAGATTGACAGATTGATTGAGAGTGTGCGTGTGTGCGTGTGTGCGTGTGTGCGTGTGTGCGAGTGTGCGAGTGTGTGAGTGTGTGAGTGTGTGAGTGTGTGAGAGTGTGAGAGTGTGAGAGTGTGAGAGTGTGTGAGAGTGTGCCGTGGAGAGTTGTATAGTGATGGAAAACAAAGGCTGGAGTACAAATAGCAGCTACAGTATTCAAAGTGCCTACAATGAATACAGTATTGCATGTACAGTATGTATCCATGTATCCATTGCCATTATATCCAACAGCACACAAAGTGATCATATCACATCCTCCTAATTAGGACTGGCTGCTGCCCTGCACAGAACCCCATACAGTAGTAGAAGGAAAGGAAGTAATTTACTGTGGCTATAAATCACTCTATTGAGAGGAGGGAAACACTGATTTCAAATGCGCAGCACCGCCACAACGAGAGGAATGTTCCGGAACATTATTGACAACTCATTTCCCTCCACTAAAAACAGTGTAACAAGCTCTGTTTGATATCAAGCCGAGCGCCAGCCCAGGATGTTTGCTTAGGCCGACTTGCATCGTCAGCCGCGGGTCATTTTCTATAGAGTGAAGCAAGCTGGGCTTTGGACTGGAGTTCCAGTGTGTACTGGTCAAGCCGGGACAGAGAACATTGTGCTCTGGGAGGAGCCTCTACGCCACAGAGAAACAATAACATTGTTTCAGAACAGCAGGAAAGTCAAAATCAAAGCTATCCTCGCCAGCCCAGACCGATACAGAATAGCTACCACATTGCCTTTTTTTCCCTTTTTTTTTTTTTTACATAAGACTGTGTATTTAACCCAAATAGCCAAACCAAAGAAACTATGAGATGGGTTTTTCAGAGTGTTTGGCAAGAGTCAAAGAAGTTTCCATCTGTTTTTCCAGTTGAACACTGTGTTGTACCTGATACAGCTCCAAGGTCAATCTATTTCTAATGGTTTGAAGCATTTCACCATGTCAGTTCCAAGTTTGTGAATAAATCTCTTTCAGTTCAACGCATTCAGAACTTTTGGCGCTGACAACCATGTCCAATCCAAACCCTGAGCAAATCACAGAGAATGGCTGCCCCAAAAATAGCAGGAAAATGTCACCGAAAAGACCCCAACCCTGATTATCACTATGATGAACCTATCCTGTATCTCACCTGTACGAGGATGTGCCCGGCAACAGTGAAGTGGGTGTGGCCAGGCGTGGATAGTGGGTGGAGGCTCAGGATGAGCTGCTGGGCCACACCCATGCAATTCTTGTCCAATAGGAGTCTGAGGAGCGCACTGTTTCCAGACAGAAATTTCAGAGTGCCAACACAGTACAGTAGGGCCTCACTCGACGCACACGCATCCTCGGTGCTCAACACCGCCAGCAGGGAGTCTGGAGGAAAGTCAATGAGCACGTGTTAACATCCACATACTGTAGTGCACTGTTTCCCAAACAGTGGGTCAGGACCATTTTCTATGGGTCATGAATAAATATCCCAATTTTGTTTTGTTGCATTTCCTATGATTTCTTTTCATTATTATGTCAAAAGAGTAAAAATCTTTCATCTTAATAAAAATTACAAATAATTTTAACATTCTTCAGAATCATTAAAAAAATTTTTTTCCATGAATTAAAAAGAAACATAACAAAATAGCACATCAACTAGCTTGTGGAACTTGTAAATCGGCTATTTTCACTATATTATATATTCATCATTTTTTGCAAGTTTGGGTCTCAGGCAGACACCACATTTATCTTTTGGGTCTCAGCTGAAAAAGATTGGGAACCAATGCTGTGTAGTGCACTGCGGGTGGCATGCAGTGGACAATAGCGAATAAGAATAAAATATAACAATGTTTAAGTGTTGCCTGTACCGATGATGGAGTTGTTGTGGAACAGGACGTCGTTGCTTTCACTGCGGCTGATCTTGAAGATGAGCTTACAGATGTTCAACAGGTTGTTTCCACTGACATACAGCTGGACAAGAAAAGGCAACGTTTCCACAGTACAGAATCAGAATCCACATTATTGTCACTTCACAGCTTTACAGGTGTAAACTGTAAAGAAGTGGTTGAAATTCTTCTTTTTCGTGTGCGTTCGCACTCACACGCGCAAACAAATATGCATACCGTACACACACACACACACACACACACACACACACACACACACACACACACACACACACACACACACACACACACACACACACACACACACACACACACAGGCCTTACCGCCAGGCAGAGTTTGGCGATGTGGAGGTTGAGTAGGGCAGAGTTGAGGTCGATGAGGCGGAACAACGTTCGGAGGATCCCCGCCCTCCTTTTGCAGCGGCGGCCGAGCTTGCCTCGCTCCGTCAGGACGGCGTGGAGACGGTCACACGTCTCACACAGTCCATCCACCGAGGCCTCAGGCCCGCCTGGCATCACAAGGAAAAGCATGCCTTTGCAACACTCACGCTTTGAAGTCAAAAGTCAAACAGAGGGCAATTCGCCGAAATGAAAAGGACTATTAGTTGGTTGGCGCACATCTGCATACGTGTTACATGTGCTGAAAGCCAGGGCAATGCTGTACGTGTGCAGTCTAGAAGCATTGCATGATGGGCTGAAGGTTAAATCATCACCATCAATCTTACAGTACACTGGCCAGCGGTGAAATAACATTTAATGTGTGGGACCTCCCTTTTCTAAGAAACAGCTCTGAGTTGCAGTGGTCAAGTGTGGGGCAACAATACTTCAATAGGCAACTTCGTTCTTGACACAGAGGAAAAGAGAAAGGGT
Organism: Gymnoscopelus braueri; assembly: GCF_963280865.1. Lineage (NCBI taxonomy): Eukaryota > Metazoa > Chordata > Actinopteri > Myctophiformes > Myctophidae > Gymnoscopelus > Gymnoscopelus braueri. Next base: position 26,389,259 of record NC_137616.1, on the reverse strand, counting down.
GGAGTCTTTTCCCTGTTTTTGAGGTAAAATAAATGTTTTCTTTCGTAAAAAGAAAAGGGAAAAAAGGCAGGGTCTGGCCATTAAAAAAACCTTGGCAGCTGTACGGTGGACACTTCACTGCAATTTCCCAGCGAAACTGAAAGGGCGTTTTATGCATGAGCCAGAAGGCACTTGGTACAATAAATATTTAATATTTATCTTTCAAATGAATTTTCCATTAGATTGGTAGGGGTGCTAAAATATTTACAGCCATAGATTTCATTTCATGGCTGTCAGAGTGCAGTTTCAGGCTAAAGCAGAATCCTGCTGGGACCCCCAAACATAACATCGTTGTTTGCCTTTCTTCAACGGTTGAAAGGACAGTGCTTTTTCATGCATGATTGTGTGGCAACATTAAAGAAAGAAATCGATTTATCAGCCTACTGGTTGAAATGAAATGAATGGGGGGAAAATATATATATTATACTAACATGATACCCTAATCGGGGAAGCTTCCCTTTAAAGCAGCACTATAACAAATATACTAGATATATTATGCCCCACAAAATTAAAGTTACGTGTTTAAGCAATAACAATCATCCTTCCATAAATGTATAGAATCGGGGGGGGGGGGGGGGACTGGGGGACTGTATTACTATGTATAGGGTAGACAATGCTTCATCCTGGCATTTGCCAAGGCACCAAGGCAGAACTGCCAGTCAAAGCGAAGACTGGCCAATCAAAGCTCGTACTCGCCGGACCTGCTTGTAGAGACTCTTGGGTAATGAAATCAAAGACGTTGGCTGCCATGTTATTTGTGTCCAAAGTGCCCACTGATACCCCAAACTACATTGTGCTGCTTTAAAGAATCTAGGCCGATGCCCGCTGGGAACAAAGCCCGTTGGGAACAAAGCCCGTTGGGAACGCATGCCCCTCCGGTTGTCAGAGTACTTAACGCAGTCCCCATTATCATAGTATTTGGAGGCCAGTCTATAATGTCAGCAGTATGTCATATTGAGGACATATATATCTCGCATGCACGCACTTCTGCGCCTTTATCAATAGATGGCTGCAAGAACCTCAACCACCATCCACTGTAGATAGGTTTTAAGGCAACTCCGCACCAAACAGACTCGTCCAGACTATTGCAGACTACTCCAGACTGCAACAGACTGGTATTCGGTTGGCAAAAGTTGCCATTTAAGTCTGTCAGCCGACTGGCCATTCATGTGCTAATTTGACTTTTAGCCTGCCAGCGTTGCCAGGTCTGCTTATTATAAGCGACTTTGGGCTTGTTTCCCTGCAAAGCCACTTAGGGATGTTCCCAGCGTTTTTTCTTCACTGACGTGCAGTGGTGTAAAGTAACTAGTACATTTACTCAAGTACTGTACTTAAGTACAATTTTGAGGTACTTTTACTTTACTGGAGTATTTCCAATTGTCTATATACTCCACAACAATTATTTGAAATGTTTAGTTACTAGTTACTTTGCAGATATAAATCATTATGAAACATACATTAACCACTTTAGCCCTATTTTATACCTATAAGCTATTTGAAAATAGCAGATCTACAAGCTCACAACGTGTTGCGATGCACGCGTTCTGAGCTTGTAGATCTGCTATTTTCAAACATTTTTGTACTTTTACTTTTGGTACTTTAAGTACATTTTTATACCAATACTTTAGTACTTTTACTCAAGTAAATGTTGAATTCCGGACTTTTACTTGTAACAGACTCAGAGTACATCTATTGCATTCAAGCCTGGAATTTCGTCATTTTAGGGGCAAGGCCACTTGGCCTTTGGTGTTGTAATTTTTTGGAGGGCACAAAGGCCCTGCCCGGCCTTCCTGCCAGGGCAGGAAGGCCATCCAAAAAAATAATAAAGATTTTTGATTTTTAAGTCCACGGAAATAATGCATTTAACTTGAAGGTTAAGGATGATTGTATTTTAATATATTATAAGAATAGTATAACTATCTGTGAAATATTACCCATTTATTTCACAAAATAATGTGTTGGCAAATGACCAATATTTAGTTATATAGGTCTCAATATGTCACATTCAGCCCTGGACTTTACTGAACTGAAGTAGGGGTCACATTAATCATATTAGATTCACAGAATGTATTTTACCCACAAGTTATTTTCATTCAAATGAAATGTGAATGAACTTGCACTAATAATGACTTTAGTTGATTTTTCACTCTTTAAAATATAGTATTTCTTAATTATTAATAATTACAGCTTGTAGATTGGCTATTTTCACAATTTTAAATGGTTTTTAAATAATAATAAAAAAGGAACATACAAGATTTCCACCCGACAGCCATAATATATAGCCAATATATGGTTCTGTATCAGTATATGAGTCCGTTTTTGCAGATTTCATTCTAATTGGCTACTATGCCTGAATATGAATTTCATGAGCCTGGGTAGGTCACCCTGGCTTGGCGGAGATATGCCCTGTAGCACACTCCGCACAGCAGCAGCAGCAGCAGCAGGTGAAAGCAATTCACTTAATTGCTCGTTCTCTCTCTCCCTCTTTCCGTCTCCTCAATCTCTCGCTCGCTCTTTCTCTCTCAATCTTTCACTCTCCCTTTTTTCTCTCCCTCTGTCTCTCCCTCTCTCTTTCTTTCCTTCTCTCTCTGCCGCTTTTTCCCTCCCTCTTTCTCCCTCCCTCAGTTTCTCTCTCCGTCTCTCTCCCTTTCTTTCTCCCTCCCGCTTTCTCCGTTCCTCTCTCCCTCGCTCCTGGTATCTCCCTTTCTCTCACCCACTTTCTCCCACCCTCTTTCTCTCTGTCTTCCTCCCCTCTCTCTTTCTCTTTCTCTCCCTTCCTCTCTCTCTTTCCCTCTCTCTCTCTCTTTCTCCCCCTCTCCCTCACGAGAAACAGTGAATGTAGGTTTTCTTAGACATGGTCGCTTGTTTCTCTCACATAATCTGGCAACACCGACAGCCCTCTGTTGTCACTGCCACTGCGCTACCAGTCGGCTAAAAAGCTGAACATGTTCGGTCGGCTCTGGGTCGGCCGAAAAGGTCCCGACGGACCCCCCGACGGACCCCTAACCGACTGGCCGACGCTTCCCGAAGCCAATTCGGCCCAAAATCGGGCCGACTCGGATTGGTCTGGAGAGGGCTTTAGAGAGATGCCTGGACCAAAATAACAAAACATAACTTTGCTAGTGAGGGACAGATGCTGTTGGATGGAGGCATTTTGCATCGCCCAGGGCCCTGCATTACCACTAATGTGTAATGCAAGTTTGCATATTTCACTGGGGTTCCCTACTACATCACCCACACTACTGTACCTGCGGCCATTGACTCCAGCTCTTGGATAAGGGGAGCAATATGATTATTCCACACCAGTGACTCTGCATCCTCCTTCTGGCATGCTGTGCTCTCTCCGTTCCCCAGCTCTGAAATGTGGACAGAGAAATGGGTAACACTTGCTATGCATTCCATGTCTATAATGCTTTATAAACATACTTATAATGCATTATAATCCACTTATAACACTGTATAATTAGAGTTATAAGAACTCCTAAATACTCACAACGCTAAACACATTATAAAGCATTTCATAAAGACTAGTATAAAATCATTGTAATCGGCTTATAACACTGTATACTTAAGAACTCATACTGTAAGTACTCATAATGCAATCATAACACAGTGTAAAGCCTTTTATAATGACTTAATAAGGTTAAGTATCATAATACTTCATAATTACTGGTCACTCACAGACTTTATCTTTTGGGGAAATCATAGTTTTATTATAATTCTCATAGTTATACATTATAATTCATTATAGTGTGATTATACGTCACTGGAAGTGGTCATTGGGTGCTTTAAGTAAAAGAAAATAGCATTACATTTGTGCAGAATGTACAGTAATTACTTTGCTTAAAGCACCCAATGACCACTTATTGTGACTTACATTATCACATAATCAGACTATAATGCATTATAACAGTGATTATAATACATTATAACATTATTATAATGTATTACAACTATGGCAATTATAAAACACTATGATCTTTGCAAAGATCTGAGTGTCCAGCGATTACAAAATATAAGACCTTATAAGTCATTATAGAATGCTTTATAATGTGTTATGATTATTTTATAAAGCATCATTATTGAGTATATGAGTTTTTATAACGATAATTATACTGTGTTATAAGCAGATTATAATGCCTTATAAGTATGTTTATATGGCATTATAGACATAGGATGGATAGCAAGTGCAGCGAGACAATTACCCCCCCCCCCCCCACACACACACCCACACAAACACGAATGCTGAGCAGCAGTTCGCAAGTTCACGTCTTAAAATAAAAATACAGGAAGTTTGATGGCAGAATAAAAGGTCACCATCCACATCTACTTCCTCTGATTTGTTTCAAGAGCTCGTGTGAAATTAAACATGTGAGTGCATGTGATGAGGTGTGTTTGTGTGAGCATTTGTTTGTGTGTGCTTGTGTGCGAACGAGCATGCACGATCGTTCTCTCATACAGACATTTGCATATCTTCCACCTTGCATGGTGTGATGCAGGAAACCGCGGTTGCCCGAACCAACAGCTCTCTCACCCATTGAATGGCTGACTCCGTCGGTGGGTGTCAGGCCCTTAGCAACAACACCCCCATCAGAGTTTAACAGTCAGCAAAAGCATGCTCAGTTGGGAGGAGAGATGGGTGTTTGTGTTGGAGATGGCGTTACATTCCTCCATCTGTGCCATTCCTACTGTACACTCATGCTGGTGTTATTTTATATGTACACAGTGAAATATTCAGTGTTAATCTAACTCTGAGGGTGTACATTTGTACACCCTCAGAGTTACAAATGGATAATTAACACTGAGGATTTTACTGTGCAGACTCTCAATACAGAAATACTGGCTTTTATTAAGCAGGGCTTGGTTTGATTTCAATATACAGTATCTAGCTTCAGGCGTTTGGTTGAATAAATTAGATTTTTGTTGCATACTAACAAAATCAATGGGTGGTTTGTGTGAGTGGGTGATATTGCGTAAGACAAACAGACAACTACATATTGAACAACAGTTTAGAATAAATAAATAGTTTTATCATTGCTTTAGCAGACTCTCTTTTTTTTGTTTATAACGTAACGTTCCATCTCCTGCTGTTACACAGCCAAATCTAACTTTGGATTTAGCTCTCAAAATGTACAAATGTACCTATATGTGTCCATTACAGTTAAATTGACTCTCTGGATTTTGCTGTGTACTGTTATACTTCTTTGTCTCTTGCTGAGCTATCTGATCTGTCATTGGTCTAGTTTGTTTGCAAGTCATTTATAAACCCAAGCATGTTTTGGTTTCAATATATCTCGGTCAAATACATTTGACTTAAGTGGTAAAAGAAATTCACTGAGTGCATTAGGTGAGTGAGCAAGTTAACGTTACATATACGGAGAACACTCCATCCAAGTCCATACTGATTAGAACAGTGATTGTTTCTCTCCTTCTTCTTTTAAAGGGTCTACACCATGAAAATCACTTTTTTCTTGTTTTTTTGTATTTTTTGGGGTCCCCAGTGTCTCTTGTACCCCAAAAAATGTTTTTTTTTAAAATTCTGTCATTCCTTCTCATTTCATGGATTTCCAGAATGGGCGTGTCTGAACAGGCGATCTCAGAATGGAAATGTTTATGATGTCACAACATTTTTTGATGGCAAACCCAATGTTATATGAAAAGTGCCCGAATCGCTCCGAAACTAAGTGGGGGTCTACGAACAAATACTTCGGGCTCGGATTTTGGCTCCGCCCCCCGGAAGTGGGTGAAACAGGCACCTCAAACACTTGGTGGAATTGTTCAAAAATGTTCAAAGTGTTTTTTTTTCGATTTTGTATTTGTCTTAGATGCTTCTTTTTATGCCATTTTTTTATTTTTTTAAAATAATTTTAAAATAATTTTTAATAATAAAACAGACAGAATTGCTCAGTAGCCCCCCCCTGCCCAAGAGGACGTTTTGGTATTGCAGCTGAAAGTGCTGTATAAGCCAGAGACAATTGACTTGGGATGAGTATATCTGAGTGATGATTTAGGCTCAAACCTTTTGAAAAAGGTTTGAGGGACATACACCATATGATATTAAATATCAAATGTTTTTTTTAAATTCATGGTGTAGATCCTTTAATCATGGATGCTTTCTTGCATCGGGAGAACGGTGAGATTCAGTTAGCTTATCTGGACAAACCTGTTCTGGTTCCTGCTCCCCACTCTGTCGGCTTGACAGATGAGTCAGCATCTGGACGTCTTATTACACTGTAGACACACAACAAACAAACACACAAAGTGAGTGGATTACATCAGATTGCTCACATTGAAACGGAGCTGAAGCCGTTCTAATGACTTGTTTAGGCTGTTAGGTCATCACTGTGGGATCCTCTGACCAGTTTTGACCTTAAAAAGGAAGCACAACTTTTAAAGGATATGGAAAAGGAAAATTCACAGAATTCATCAGTGCCAAGAGTGCAGTGTGCTGTAAAGTTGCTGACTTTGTGTTCTGTCCAACAGTTTCCATGTCAGTATTACGTACATGTGTTTTCCTCATCGGCCACTAGGTGTCCCCATTGCAACAGAGGTTAAAATAACAGCCCTTTACCTCAAATTACACCACATGTGCACATGCTATCTCTCTCCTTTGTGTGTGTGTGTGTGTGTGTGTGTGTGTGTGTGTGTGTGTGTGTGTGTGTGTGTGTGTGTGTGTGTGTGTGTGTGTGTGTGTGTGTGTGTGTGTGTGCGTGCGTGCGTGCGTGCGTGCGTGCGTGCGTGTGTGCGTGCGTGCGTGCATGTATAAGAGAGAGACATACCCTACTCTGTATGTCTGTGCGATGTGTGCATCACAAACTGCACTTTGTAACAGACAGGAAGTAAGGTCTTAACTTTGTGGCTGGCTGGCCGAGCTGAAGCTGTTCATGCTTCGTCATTGTATTCCGTCGCAGCAGTCTCACCACCTCCATGTACTAACAACCGAAAGGACCTTGTAATAACATGCTCATGTCATGCTACCGTCTGCATAGTGGTTTGCCTTCTGCGTGTCACTGAGGAGACCAGGCTTTAACCACTTTCTACCTGGCATCCCAGATTTGGGCATTTTCTAAAAACTGCGAGACATTAAAAAAATCTTTAATAGCTCAACATAGCAGCTCTATAAACTGAGCTTGTAGTTCAGCATTTTTTGCAACATATTTTTAGGATTTAAGTGGTTAAATTAGCATTAGCCTACATGGTGTAATCTGTAATATACATAAGCCTACCCGGGACAGTAATATGGGAGCAGTGAAGAAACTAACTTATTTCCACTGCAAATAAAAGAAACCTAAAATACACATTAAGTAATTTCCTATTCTTATATAGGCTTATAGTGTAATATGGGATGAGTGAAGGTAATAGCTTCTTTCCACTGCAAATAATAAATACCGAAAATGCTAAACTGACTAATTTTCTATTCTAGCACTAGACTTCTTTCTTCAAATATAATTATATTCTAAATCCACCTAGAAACCTCAATTTGTATGTTATTCTGCTGGGATATAGACCTACTGTATAATACATTCCAATGAATGTGAGTCTAATAGGTACTGCAGAGTATACACATTTTTAGCTTTGACACTCAAATGAGACAGTCTGGCTAGTGGGTCAAAAGTAGAAAATGTGACATAACAGAGAAATGTGTCACTGGCAATTGTCGCAGTGCCCACAGAGTACCTAATGGAGCATGTCCAGAAAGTGTTGCTTAATGGCATTACACCCAAACCTTGACTAAACTATGTATAACCTATGAATTCTGGTCTAGAGAGCAGGTTTTCATTTCGAGGGGTGTGTGAAGCTCGATTCCTACATACACACGATTCATACATCATGCGTACAAGCTCAAAATGCATCGCGGATGCGACACGTTGTGAGCTTGCAGGTCTGCTATTTCCGGCGCGCGACACCGCACGCCGGTGAAGTGGTTGGTGAAGGCTGGCACCCGGGGCACATGTAGCCAGGAGTGCCAGCCAGGCCATGTTATTGTGAATGCCAGAGGCGGGCTATGGCTCTGTGTGATAGGATTAGGAGTCTGGTAATAAGGCCTCTTTGTGTGATAGAGCATTCTCTGAGACATGACCTCATCTCTGTCTTAGAGCCTGGCCAGTGTGCTGCAGTCACAACACACTGCTGCTGCCAGCCTTGCCCAGATGGGCACCCAAATCTAATAGAGAGCCATTTGGAGCTATAAAGCCCTGGCTTATTGGGAGAAAAAGAACCAAGTGGATGGCTAATCTCTCCTATCTCTACACGTATCTCCTCCAACTCAACATATTAATCTGTCATGCTGTCTCTATTTTTCTGCTTAGAAAGGTCTATCTCCTCAAACTACTACACTGTACATTCCTGGGTATTCACTTAGCTGTGAGAGAGTACACTATGTCCAGCTAAATGATTGATAGTTAGGAACCAAATGGACCATTACAGGTACAATTCTGATAGTGTACATATTATGGAAACAAATGGACCCTTCCGAGTTCATTTGGTTACATATAGCTGCTCATAAATTAAAATGAGGATTTTACTGTGTATGAATACTTCTAGTCAGGTTATCTCAGTAGGTTTTTTTCCCCCCAAACTATCTGTAGTTGGCCTAGTTGCTACACAAGGGAGTGCATGGTGGAACGGTATGAGTACCAGGATGTGCTGTACAAATTGTAGTTGGCAACGTGTATCACAAAGGTATACTGTACCAGTACAGACGCGAGAACACAGAACATTCTGAAACAGCCGGGAGAATAGAGAACACAGATCATTCTGAAACAACCGGGGGAGAATAGAGAACACAGAACATTCTGAAACAACCGGGAGAATAGAGAACACAGAACATTCTGAAACAACCGGGAGAATAGAGAACACAGAACATTCTGAAACAGCCAGGAGAATAGAGAACACAGAACATTCTGAAACATCTAGGAGAATTCTTCAACCTTATCTTTGGGACGTCATTCTGATGTAATGTGGATTTTTTTTCCCAAAGCTGGAAGTGAACTTGGCCCTATTCTAACATTTGACTTCTTAATGGTGTCAGCAACATGTCATCCACTTATTGTGTGTTAACTTGGCTTGTAAGGCAAGAGGTGAGGAGGTTGTGCAGGTGGGGTGGGTGGGGTGGGGTGTCCATAGAGCAGACTTCCAGTAAAAGTGTTTTATGAGTCGTTCCCCCACCACAGGCCCAGCTGCCCCACCAAATCGATAGGCGGAGGGATTTTAACGACAGGCCCCGAAATCCCCACCCACCCCCACCCACCCTGTCCTCGCATCCAGAGTTACGTCCCTCCCACTGACACACGGCTGATGAGGTCGGCATTTAAAAGAGGAGCTTTTAGCCTCTCTGAGGCGTAGAGGTGTAAAGGCTGATACTGTAGGTTAGACAGACCCAGTCTCACTGGCCAGGAGGCTGATCTACTGTAGCTACAGCCATGATATTATACTCTATGGCAGTGATTCTCAACCTACCTAATTTCAAGGACGCCTAGTTTGAAATGCATTTGGCCATGGACCCCCATTAGATACTTTTGTTTTTCATCTCTGGGACCCCAGTCTACACTGTAAAATCTTCAGGGTTCATTTATCTCTGAGAGTTTCCATTTGGCTCCAACTCTCAGAGTTACAGACCTTTGAGGGTCCATAACTATCAATCATTTAGCTGGGGACCCCCTGGAACCCCCTCAAGGGCCACTGGGGGTCCCCGGACCCTACTTTGAGTCTGAGCATCATAATTTAAAGAAGCATTTTTAAGCCATGACAGACAGGTGAGGTAAGTGAATATTTATAGAAAGGTTTTTGCACTGGAATATGTAAAAGAGTCTTTGTAAGTGCTTTGCTATGAGATATGTGAGGAAGTTGTACAGGTGTACTATTAAGTGCAATACAAATCTAATAAAGATAATGATAACTGACTCACTTTTATAGTCAGAAGTTGTATTACAATATTCTCCCATGACGGGAGCAAAGCTCACTCTGTCTCTCTGTCTCTTTCTCTCTCTCTCTCTCTCTCTCTCTCTCTCTCTCTCTCTCTCTCTCTCCCTCCCTCCCTCCCTCCCTCTCTCTCTCTCTCTCTCTCTCTCTCTCTCTCTCTCTCTCTCTCTCTCTCTCTCTCTCTCTCTCTCTCTCTCTCTCTTTCACATACTCGAGAGAGGTTCATGCACTCTACCTTAACTACCTTAAACACCTTTGCTCTTTTGTAGAGCCGTGCCTCAAATGTAACTCAACATCATAAACGACACAGTAGTCAAGTAGGCCTACCTGACAAAATTGCCGGGGTGGTTTGTTTATTTTTGGAACACAGTTCTTATATGATGCGATCTAAGATTTTCCTATGGGTATTCCAATACAAAAAATAACGCCGTGACCCAGGGGTAGTGGGAGTGACGACAAGACTTCGGTACTCTATAGGGCTAATCATACCAATCGATTAGTACGATTTTTTTTCCCACATTGATTCATTGACATACACATTTCCAGGAAAAACATGCTTCTCGATTATTCGATTAATCAAAAATGTAATCAGTAGAATCATTGCAATAAATAATTGATGATTTTGTCAAACTGTCACATCGGAGAAAAAAAAAAAAAAAAAGAGGGCAGGAGGGAGAGAGGGTGCAGGAGAGAGACGAATAGAGCAAGTCGGACAGAGGGGAGAATAAAGTATACCTCTCGCTTGCTGTTCTGCGCGGGCCAGGTTTGCGGGTGCCGTGGACCTCAGTGTGGTCTGCACTGGGGGTTCTCCTGTCCTCTCTTTTGGCTGACTGCTGCCTTTGTTCTTCGTCTGGACTTAATCTCTCCCTCGCTTAAGACGGCAGAGGGGACGTGGCAACAGGTTATTCACAGGCCGTACAAGTGCTATTATTATTACTGCACTATTGTACTATAGCAAGCAAAGGATCTGGAAGGAGATTATGCATTTTCCATTCAAAACAGCACCAATAAAGTAGGTTATTCACCCAAGCCAGCCACCGAGAATGTAAATCAGGTATAATATTGGCCTGTGAATGAATCCATTCATTTCCCTTTGAGAAAAGCTTCTTCGGCTACTCAGCTGCCAGCACGGATGATTTAAAGCTGCAAGCAATAGGTGAACTGAATGGTCCCAGTTTTTTCCCCCTTTTTTCCCATCAGTTCAACTGAGGTAGAGTCTAAAGCTCGACCATTGTGAGCTTTTGGATCAGCCATTTTTGGCATGCGACACTGTTGTAAGATGTAGTATAAATTGGGCTTGATACACAGCAAAATCCTTAGTGTTCATTTTTACAAATGGATAAATGAACACTGAGGAGTTTACTGTGTACACAGCACGATCCTGAGAGTTAATTTAAATGAACAATGAGGAGGTGTAGTGCAGAGGCTGTGGGAACAGAGAATCTTAATCCAAGTATTTTTCTAGTTGGGTGGGGGGGTTCACACTCCCTATGTGATGTCATTTTGCTTTACATTGTTCATTTGATTTAGGTACAGTACCTCAGATATAAAAATCCCCTGACAGATAGTTGGTATAAAAGTGTGGCCCTGTAGTTCCAACGTACACACATGTTTAACCACTTAAGACCAATTTCAAAAATAGAAAGAATAGCCGATCTACAGGCTCACAATGCATCGCGACATGCTGCTGTGAGCTTGTAGCTCGTTTTTTTTCTGAACATTTCTAAAAACGTAATAGAGCTATTATATAGGGACGCCGGGTTGAAAGTGGTTAGGTATTTATCCTGTCCTGCTTTTATGAAAAAGTTCAACAGTACAGAGTATAAGGGATTTCCCATCAATAATTACATTTTGTACATCTGCTAGAATATGTCATTATATCTGCTCACTCAAATCCTGTTAACGAACGGCAGAAATATTCAAACTTTTCATTTTCCCCGATTTTGTTTTTGCGTGCGGAACATGACAGATGGCAGATTCTTTCGCTCTGATGCCGATCCCGATAAATCTGTTACATTAGAAAGGTTTTGCCAAATGACGTGCCCAATTAAGAGACACCAGGTTGAAAGTGGCTGAAAATCGGGACACATCGGCTGCATAACCACCTATAACAATATCGTCCAAAAGGTCAAGCAGCGGTCGATATATTGGCCAGACCGAAAGATCGGTCGGACTCTATTTACGTGTACGCATGTCATCTGGCCATCCTTCTTTCACCGTCCTTACCCTCTGCCGCTCGTTGTACAGGTGCCAATGTGGTGAGCGATCCTGCCCTGAGGAGGCGCGCCCGTGTCCCTGCCAATGCCCTCTTCTCTTCCAGTGGCACAGGAGGGGGTTTGGGACAGGCCTTGACTGGCTCTGCAACATCACAGCTTGCTGGAAAATGTGGCTTCTAGCACAAGACATATACACAACAATCACTTTATCACGTATTTGGCCCCCCATTTATAAAATAAATGTTACAACACCTACATGTGTCATCACCTTAGCATGATGGCATATTATTCAATTCACTGCTGCTGATCATTTGTGTTCTGTGCAAGTTCATCTGGCTAATATTCAGGATATTGAAATAATGAAGCCCACCATTAACAGCTTCCGGCCTTTACACAAGTTACACAACCATAACACGGATATGAGCCACTATGTGAAATACTGTGCACAGGTGTGGAGTCGGCTTGTTTTTGAGACAACTTACATGGGCCAGTGGGGAGAGGCGACTGCCTGACCCTGGTCGCGAATCGGGGGTGTCGAAATTGCGAGCATGAAGACTGTAAGGAGAATGAAAAGTGAATTTGACAGGTTGCATGTGAACCTGGCCTTATTCTATAACCATGAGGACTAGAATAGGGGTGCAACAGTTAATCAAACTGATCGATATAATTGATTATTACAAAATAATCAATTAATAATCTATCTATTTTGGGCATGCTGTTCTAGACGGAAGGTTTCAAAATATTTCAAATAATTTCCAAAATATTGAAAATAGCCAATCTACAAGCTCACTTGTAGCTCGGCTATTTTCACTCTTTTTGCAGGACACCAGCAACAAAGTATAAAAGTCAATTCTTTGATGTATTAAACAATGTAGCTGTAGAATACAACTCTCGTAGACGTACTTATGATTCTGACGTTTTCTATCTACGAGAGTTGTAGGGTTGATCCCCCATGGACACTTTCATCTCCTAGCCCGTAGATCTCCAAACATGTACAAATGCAAAAAGAAAATGTGCTTACCCCCATGCCCCAAATGTTAACTCTTTTTACGGGGTAGTTGTGCAATGTAATAATCCATATCTTTCAATAAAGAAGCGTTTTAATGCCGTCCGTGGCCGATTCTGTCGGAAGTTCCCAATGGGCGGTAGTGACGGGGCGCATCCGGTGAAACTCGAAATTACACTCAATGTAAACAGGAAGTAAACGAGGGTGAAAAAATGGCGTTCGGCCACAGACGGGATTAAAACACTTCTTTATTGAAAGATATGGATTATTACATTACACTACTACCCCGTAGAAAGCGTTAACATTTGGGGCGTGGGGGTAAGCACTATTTTTTTTTTGCATTTGTACATGTTTGGAGATCTACGGGCTAGGAGATGAAAGTTCGTGTGTCCATGGGGGATCAACCCTACAACTCTCGTAGATTCATAAATACGTCTACGAGAGTTGTATTCTACAGCTATAAACAATGTAAAAAGAAACTTGAGAACAAATGTGCCTCTCAGTTATTCGATCAATCGACAAATTAATCGATAGAATAATCGCTAAGAAAATAATGGATGGTTACAGGTTACAGCTAGACTAGAGACTAGAGCAGAGTTGAAGTCCAACCTGAAGGTGGATGGAGGTCTGCTGTCACGCTGGGCGTCTCCAAACAGTTGCCTGTGAGTGTCCCTGGGGGTGAATGGTCGCTGTGTGCTCAGGACGCGTAGGGACTGCCTGGCTTCATTCACTATTTCTGCACAGGTCTTCTTCTGATGAGTGCTGTGCCTGAGTGTCAATGGACTGGCATTATCCTGCCGCCTCTCCATAGAGGCTATATGCCTATGGGTCTATTTGACAGGACAAAATTGTCTTAAAAATTACATCAGACTTGATTTTACAAGTGGTTATGGGGTGTACAATGAAAGAGTTAGACATATCATACACTACAGTACAAAAAATGAACAATACTGACTAAAATGCATTGAATGTTTTAAATTGAATAGCACTGAATGGGGTCACCATGACATTTTAGACCAATTTGTTTCCAGGTCTGCTCTCACTGTTAACTTGATAGCCCAAATATCAATTTTGGAATGAAAGAACCCCTAGATTAGAACACAGCTGGCTGTTAGGGATATAACACAGATAACAGTCAAAACTATTAGCATTTGGCTAGTGGCTACATTACAGCAGGATAGTCATTGTTTTAGCTTGATCAAACAACGTTATTGACTGAAAATTCATTTTTTTTATCAGTCCTGGTAGACCTATACTTCTATCAGGTGAAATTCTATATTTTCCTATATAGAATATGTTATGTTATATCCTGCAGGGAGAGACCACTCCAGCCTCTCTAAATTGCTTTGGTTTCTGACTGAGGCAAAACATTGTGCGCGTTCACGCTCATCTCCATGGTTACCAAGTGCCGCGGGGAGAAGCAGACTTGACAACAAAACATGCCCCAGAAAGCACTAACAACACAGTATTATTAACCATCAGTGAAAATGTAATCTAAAACAATAATTCTGCATGGTGTTCCCAACTTTATCATAATATCTAACAGAAAAGCTGACACGAGTAGGTTGTTAGCCAAACGCTGTCATCACAGTATAGTTCTTTCAACGTCTATGAATAGTGGTGGAAGAAGTACTCAGAAAAGTATTAAATAGCAGACCTACAAGAAGTGGTTAGTGTATGTTTTATAATATGATAATTGATATCTGCAAAGTAACTAGTAAATAAAGTTCTCAATTTATTTTTGTGGAGCAAAAGTACAATATTTGCCTCTGAGATGTAGTACCTCAAAATTGTACTTAAGTACAGTACTTGAGTAAATATACTAGTTGCATTACACCACTGTCTATGAATGGGGAAAATACTTACACGATCGACTTACCGTTATACGTTGGTGTTCAATCTCCAGACCTATTAGGCTACAAATCATTTCCAAAAATGGCAAAAGTCAACTTTCATCACAGCCAGTGTGTAAAAGTTGTGACATGTATGTTCATTTTGTTGAAGTAGCAGATAGTTCACAAGAGAAGCCTTTAGCAGGCTAGCAGAGTCACACGTGAACGAGCTTCAGTAATGAGGGAGTGTCGCGCGCCTGACGGTTACGAGCCTGCTTGTAATTGTAGCCAATAGGACATGATGTCACCTCTGGCATACTGGACAACTTCATACAGAAAGAGTATTAGTAGATAATATTATAATTTATAGGTGTTGCCAATAACTTATACAACTGGAAAAGAAAAAAAGAAAAACATTATTCCACAAACGATGTCCTCTTTCACGTCACTAGTGACGTGAAAGAAGACATAGTTTGTGGAATAGTTTAATGACATATTAACAGAAAATGTAAATGTTTGAACATGCATGCACGTCGTTATGTCATATAGACCTATAACTTCTTGTTTATGACTGGCTAGCCACAGGGTTTTGTAGCAATTTGTAGTAATTGTATAAATATCAGTCCTCTAATGTCAAAATGTTCAAGCATGTTCAAGTCATGTATACTTTTCATTATTTCAGATACTTTTCCAAATTCTTTATATATTTATTTTTAATATTTTGGAAAAAATGGTTAATGTTAAATCCCCCCTAAAAAAGGAAGCTAAATCAGAGTTACTAAAATGTGTGTGTGTGTGTGTGTGTGTGTGTGTGTGTGTGTGTGTGTGTGTGCCTGCGTGCGTGCGTGCGTGTGTGCGTGTGTGTGTGTGTGTGCGTGCGTGTGCGTGTGTGTTACTATAGAGTCTATAGTATAGACCAAGGCTATTTCTTGCTATACAAATTATTATAGCCATTATCTGAAATGTATTCATTACAGCTATAGTAATGAAAAAATCATGAATGTATATATAAATCTTTCATGATCCAAGTAAAGTATACCTCTTCCAAGGAAACATTATAGCGTGCTACTCAGCAGTTTCAATTATCACTTTCTCATCTAATAATGTGACACCTATGCATATTTCCATTGATTAATTCACAACTGTATGTCCCCTACATACTGACAGATTTGGAAATGAGTATGAAATTGTAGGCACCATGTATGCTTGAAGCTGATAGCTAAGTTCTAAAAAGTGCTTTGTAAATAACTTTACAAAGAAAATAAGGTGAGCCGTAGAAGGAAAGCTTGGAAGACAAAGCAAATTTGTCATTTCACTTTCATGACTTTACAATTCATTGAATGCAAAAGTCTCACACTGACTGAACTATCATAATTGAAGGAATTGTCAACATTAGTGATTGTTGTTGTGGTTGTGTTTGGGAGTATTTATCCTGGCTTTAGCTTAAAGTCTGCTTTTATTACTTTCAAAGATGTACCAGGTTCTTTAGATAATCTCCCAAGTTGTTGTGCGATAGTGCAACATACAGTACATGGGACATGCTTCCGATGAATGTTGATAAAGATAACATGTTTTTCATACAGGATGATTAGTCCTAATAGACTTTTATTGAAAGTTATCCACAATTCACTACAGATATATTCATATAAGCTTGAAGTTATAAACTAGTTTTCTAACTAAACAAAAATACACTAATAGAGTGATAATGTCATTTCATTTGGAGAAAGAAAATACAAAATTGAAAGCAATTTTGTGATGGCTAACCTGGTGGGAGGATTTCTCCACCATTTTGTAGTTCCAGAAAGTATGATTGTTGGGAGAGAAAAACAACGTAGAAACAAAATGGCCGTGGCACGGACCTAGAGCACGCCATGTTCATCACACAGACTTTCAGTCTCTTCTGTAAATGTGGTCCGCTGCCACAATCCTGCTCCTGGTGTACCATGAAAAACCAATAGCTCTGGCTGCCCCTGTGACACGGTTATACAGGAGCAAAGACCCCTGGCTTTTAGCTCATTTTGTCCGTTCGATTGAACCGTGTCGTCTCTGCTCTCGTCAGCTGCTTCACGTACTGCAAGGCAAGCTCAAGCTCAAGGCAAGCTCAACTGAGGTAAAGGAGGATAAATTGCATGTATCATAGATAAACTCAGTGGTCCGGATCTCCAACATGCAGAAGTTCATTCTTTCAACTTACGCTTCACTCCGCGTGAAGAAGGGCCGAACATTCCGAACACTAATCAGGTCTGTCTGGATTTGCACATACGTCCTCTCGTAAACCTTTTCCTTTTTTTTACACTGTGAAATATACATCTAAGCAATATTGTCAGTCTTTGGTTGGATTTAAATAGCCCTACATGCTTCAGTCTCTTGGATACAGTGAACCTGATTGGCCGAGGTTGCATACATGGCATGCCCAATCAGAGGGCATCACCATGGTGCTTTACAGCCAATAGGAGGGGGGGAGATGCTCTCTGTGATTTCATTGTCACTAAGGTAAGGGAGGGGGGCATACTGCCAGGGCAGTTGGCACTAACATGCTAAGCAGTGGGGGGCTATTATATTATAGTCAAACGGTATTTCATGTGGCCCAGTGAGCCAGATCAATGATGCGGTCATGGACCGACATCGTAGCACGCCTCTTAAAGTGAAGCTCCTCTCAAAGGTTGCTGCAAAATGTCCTGACACATACACACTCAAGCACATGTGTGCACGTCACCGTTACCAGTGCCGCTCGCGTCACAGGAATGAATGGGTTGATTTGCCAGAGTAATCGTCCTCCTTGAAGGTGGTGCGTTGCCCAGGCAACTAGCTCCGTCCCTGGCCAGGAGCTTAGAATGATAGAGAGCACACAGCTGACATGGAAGTCAGAGGACGGTTGATTCTCTCTCTCTCTCTCTCTCTCTCTCTCTCTCTCTCTCTCTCTCTCTCTCTCTCTCTATTTTGACCCCAAATAGAGTGACATCTCTCTGTCCATGTTATCGATTATTTTTTCCTTTGTTTTTTCCAACTTTCTATTTTCCTCCCTGCAAAGCCTCCTACCATGGCTCCTCTTTCTGTATGTTTTCTGTGTGACCTGGTCAAATCAGCAAGATGTCTCTGAAAACAATGTAATCTCAAGAAAAGAGGGAATTCCGTAGCTTTCTATTGAATTACATTATTTGTTTTAAAAACATCCAGAGACATACAGTACTCTCACTAAACTGCCTTTTTTGCACATTTAACATGCTCTCTATTCCCTCTTCACGAGAATGCATTGATTTTCTTTATGCTACAAGTTTACAGTACATGCATGCCCTTAATTCTTCTGACAAATCCTGTCTTCCAGTGGTAGAGACTGAAGAGGAAAAAATACATAATATTTAACATGCATGCAGGGTAATTGTGGGACCCATGGAAGGATGATTTCAGGGACCTTCAACCAGTGCTTTCCCACATGGTCCCAGCTCAACTCGACCCTACTTGACTCTACTCACTTAGTGTCAGATACTTAGTTTTCCACTTCCAAATAGTACCCGATCATAAAGCTGGTCCAACCCTCTCCATTGTAGAGCAACGATGGTGTCTGGAAACAACACTATTTCACTAAAGTAAAAAAAAAAGTAAAATATAGCTGCAAGCAGCGATAAGCGGTTTCGAGGGATAAGGCAGAGACAGGAAGAGGCAGGCAGACTCTCTCCTCTCCCTCTCTCTCTCTCTCCCCCTCTCCCCCTCTCTCCCTATCTCCTTCTCTCCCCCTCTCTCCCTCTCTCCCTCTCCCCCCTCTCTCTCTCTCCCCCTCTCTCCCTCTCCCCCTCTGTCTCTCTCTCCCTCTCTCCCTCTCCCCTCTCCCCTCTCTCCCTCTCTCCCTCTCTCCCTCTCTCCCTCTCCCCAGACAGACAGACAGGCAGACAGTGAGAGAGTGAGAGAGAGGCAGACAGGCAGACAGACAGGAAGAGAGTGACAGAGTGAGAGAGAGGCACACAGACAGACAGGGAAAAGCACTTAGGGTACCACTACTAGCAGCTTGCTAAATAACAAAAGAATGCTGCTATACTCAACTACCAGAGGTCAGGAGCTCAGTTCACTTCAGATGTTGGTTACAGAGAAGAGAATACTCTCAACCTGCCTACTTATCCCTTGAGCTGTGCTGGCTAAACCACACACTTCACAAGGCAATCAAGTGGCCTATACAGGGTGAAACTACTTGTACTACTACAAAGTGCCAATAGCCTACTGCTTGAAGCACACAAACAATACAACTATAAACTACAGACTACCACACAAGCTAATAATATAATACTATTAGAAAAGCACTTAGGGTACCACTACTAGCAGCTTGCTAAATAACAAAAGAATGCTGCTATACTCAACTACCAGAGGTCAGGAGCTCAGTTCACTTCAGATGTTGGTTACACACTGAAGAGAATACTCTCAACCTGCCTACTTATCCCTTGAGCTGTGCTGGCTAAACCACACACTTCACAAGGCAATCAAGTGGCCTATACAGGGTGAAACTACTTGTACTACTACAAAGTGCCAATAGCCTACTGCTTGAAGCACACAAACAATACAACTATAAACTACAGACTACCACACAAGCTAATAATATAATACTAATAGAAAAGCACTTAGGGTACCACTACTAGCAGCTTGCTAAATAACAAAAGAATGCTGCTATACTCAACTACCAGAGGTCAGGAGCTCAGTTCACTTCAGATGTTGGTTACACACTGAAGAGAATACTCTCAACCTGCCTACTTATCCCTTGAGCTGTGCTGGCTAAACCACACACTTCACAAGGCAATCAAGTGGCCTATACAGGGTGAAACTACTTGTACTACTACAAAGTGCCAATAGCCTACTGC
Source organism: Gymnoscopelus braueri (assembly GCF_963280865.1). Lineage (NCBI taxonomy): Eukaryota > Metazoa > Chordata > Actinopteri > Myctophiformes > Myctophidae > Gymnoscopelus > Gymnoscopelus braueri. The sequence goes on along the minus strand of NC_137616.1, from coordinate 26,369,401 downwards.
TTGAAGCACACAAACAATACAACTATAAACTACAGACTACCACACAAGCTAATAATATAATACCAATAGAAAAGCACTTAGGGTACCACTACTAGCAGCTTGCTAAATAACAAAATAATGCTGCTATACTCAACTACCAGAGGTCAGGAGCTCAGTTCACTTCAGATGTTGGTTACACACTGAAGAGAATACTCTCAACCTGCCTACTTATCCCTTGAGCTGTGCTGGCTAAACCACACACTTCACAAGGCAATCAAGTGGCCTATACAGGGTGAAACTACTTGTACTACTACAAAGTGCCAATAGCCTACTGCTTGAAGCACACAAACAATACAACTATAAACTACAGACTACCACACAAGCTAATAATATAATACTAATAGAAAAGCACTTAGGGTACCACTACTAGCAGCTTGCTAAATAACAAAAGAATGCTGCTATACTCAACTACCAGAGGTCAGGAGCTCAGTTCACTTCAGATGTTGGTTACACACTGAAGAGAATACTCTCAACCTGCCTACTTATCCCTTGAGCTGTGCTGGCTAAACCACACACTTCACAAGGCAATCAAGTGGCCTATACAGGGTGAAACTACTTGTACTACTACAAAGTGCCAATAGCCTACTGCTTGAAGCACACAAACAATACAACTATAAACTACAGACTACCACACAAGCTAATAATATAATACTAATAGAAAAGCACTTAGGGTACCACTACTAGCAGCTTGCTAAATAACAAAAGAATGCTGCTATACTCAACTACCAGAGGTCAGGAGCTCAGTTCACTTCAGATGTTGGTTACACACTGAAGAGAATACTCTCAACCTGCCTACTTATCCCTTGAGCTGTGCTGGCTAAACCACACACTTCACAAGGCAATCAAGTGGCCTATACAGGGTGAAACTACTTGTACTACTACAAAGTGCCAATAGCCTACTGCTTGAAGCACACAAACAATACAACTATAAACTACAGACTACCACACAAGCTAATAATATAATACTAATAGAAAAGCACTTAGGGTACCACTACTAGCAGCTTGCTAAATAACAAAAGAATGCTGCTATACTCAACTACCAGAGGTCAGGAGCTCAGTTCACTTCAGATGTTGGTTACACACTGAAGAGAATACTCTCAACCTGCCTACTTATCCCTTGAGCTGTGCTGGCTAAACCACACACTTCACAAGGCAATCAAGTGGCCTATACAGGGTGAAACTACTTGTACTACTACAAAGTGCCAATAGCCTACTGCTTGAAGCACACAAACAATACAACTATAAACTACAGACTACCACACAAGCTAATAATATAATACCAATAGAAAAGCACTTAGGGTACCACTACTAGCAGCTTGCTAAATAACAAAATAATGCTGCTATACTCAACTACCAGAGGTCAGGAGCTCAGTTCACTTCAGATGTTGGTTACACACTGAAGAGAATACTCTCAACCTGCCTACTTATCCCTTGAGCTGTGCTGGCTAAACCACACACTTCACAAGGCAATCAAGTGGCCTATACAGGGTGAAACTACTTGTACTACTACAAAGTGCCAATAGCCTACTGCTTGAAGCACACAAACAATACAACTATAAACTACAGACTACCACACAAGCTAATAATATAATACTAATAGAAAAGCACTTAGGGTACCACTACTAGCAGCTTGCTAAATAACAAAAGAATGCTGCTATACTCAACTACCAGAGGTCAGGAGCTCAGTTCACTTCAGATGTTGGTTACACACTGAAGAGAATACTCTCAACCTGCCTACTTATCCCTTGAGCTGTGCTGGCTAAACCACACACTTCACAAGGCAATCAAGTGGCCTATACAGGGTGAAACTACTTGTACTACTACAAAGTGCCAATAGCCTACTGCTTGAAGCACACAAACAATACAACTATAAACTACAGACTACCACACAAGCTAATAATATAATACTAATAGAAAAGCACTTAGGGTACCACTACTAGCAGCTTGCTAAATAACAAAAGAATGCTGCTATACTCAACTACCAGAGGTCAGGAGCTCAGTTCACTTCAGATGTTGGTTACACACTGAAGAGAATACTCTCAACCTGCCTACTTATCCCTTGAGCTGTGCTGGCTAAACCACACACTTCACAAGGCAATCAAGTGGCCTATACAGGGTGAAACTACTTGTACTACTACAAAGTGCCAATAGCCTACTGCTTGAAGCACACAAACAATACAACTATAAACTACAGACTACCACACAAGCTAATAATATAATACTAATAGAAAAGCACTTAGGGTACCACTACTAGCAGCTTGCTAAATAACAAAAGAATGCTGCTATACTCAACTACCAGAGGTCAGGAGCTCAGTTCACTTCAGATGTTGGTTACACACTGAAGAGAATACTCTCAACCTGCCTACTTATCCCTTGAGCTGTGCTGGCTAAACCACACACTTCACAAGGCAATCAAGTGGCCTATACAGGGTGAAACTACTTGTACTACTACAAAGTGCCAATAGCCTACTGCTTGAAGCACACAAACAATACAACTATAAACTACAGACTACCACACAAGCTAATAATATAATACTAATAGAAAAGCACTTAGGGTACCACTACTAGCAGCTTGCTAAATAACAAAATAATGCTGCTATACTCAACTACCAGAGGTCAGGAGCTCAGTTCACTTCAGATGTTGGTTACACACTGAAGAGAATACTCTCAACCTGCCTACTTATCCCTTGAGCTGTGCTGGCTAAACCACACACTTCACAAGGCAATCAAGTGGCCTATACAGGGTGAAACTACTTGTACTACTACAAAGTGCCAATAGCCTACTGCTTGAAGCACACAAACAATACAACTATAAACTACAGACTACCACACAAGCTAATAATATAATACTAATAGAAAAGCACTTAGGGTACCACTACTAGCAGCTTGCTAAATAACAAAAGAATGCTGCTATACTCAACTACCAGAGGTCAGGAGCTCAGTTCACTTCAGATGTTGGTTACACACTGAAGAGAATACTCTCAACCTGCCTACTTATCCCTTGAGCTGTGCTGGCTAAACCACACACTTCACAAGGCAATCAAGTGGCCTATACAGGGTGAAACTACTTGTACTACTACAAAGTGCCAATAGCCTACTGCTTGAAGCACACAAACAATACAACTATAAACTACAGACTACCACACAAGCTAATAATATAATACTAATAGAAAAGCACTTAGGGTACCACTACTAGCAGCTTGCTAAATAACAAAAGAATGCTGCTATACTCAACTACCAGAGGTCAGGAGCTCAGTTCACTTCAGATGTTGGTTACACACTGAAGAGAATACTCTCAACCTGCCTACTTATCCCTTGAGCTGTGCTGGCTAAACCACACACTTCACAAGGCAATCAAGTGGCCTATACAGGGTGAAACTACTTGTACTACTACAAAGTGCCAATAGCCTACTGCTTGAAGCACACAAACAATACAACTATAAACTACAGACTACCACACAAGCTAATAATATAATACTAATAGAAAAGCACTTAGGGTACCACTACTAGCAGCTTGCTAAATAACAAAATAATGCTGCTATACTCAACTACCAGAGGTCAGGAGCTCAGTTCACTTCAGATGTTGTGACAGACAGTGACAGAGTGAGAGAGAGGCAGACAGGCAGACAGTGACAGAGTGAGAGAGAGGCAGACAGACAGTCACAGAGTGAGAGAGAGGCAGACAGGCAGACAGTGACAGAGTGAGAGAGAGGCAGACAGGCAGACAGTGACAGAGTGAGAGAGAGGCAGACAGGCAGACAGTGACAGAGTGAGAGAGAGGCAGACAGGCAGACAGTGACAGAGTGAGAGAGAGGCAGACAGGCAGACAGTGACAGAGTGAGAGAGAGGCAGACAGGCAGACAGTGACAGAGTGAGAGAGAGGCAGACAGGCAGACAGGCAGACAGACAGTGACAGAGTGAGAGAGAGGCAGACAGACAGGCAGACAGACAGTGACAGAGTGAGAGAGAGGCAGACAGGAAGACAGGCAGACAGACAGACAGTGAGAGAGAGGCAGACAGGCAGACAGTGACAGATTGAGAGAGAGGCAGACAGGCAGACAGTGACAGAGTGAGAGAGAGGCAGACAGGCAGACAGACAGTGACAGAGTGAGATAGAGGCAGACAGGCAGACAGGCAGGCAGGCAGACATTGACAGAGTGAGAGAGAGGCAGACAGACAGGCAGACAGTGACAGAGTGAGAGAGAGGCAGACAGGCAGACAGACAGACAGACAGTCAGACAGTGACAGAATGAGAGAGAGGCAGACAGGCAGACAGTGACAGATTGAGAGAGAGGCAGACAGGCAGACAGGCAGACAGTGACAGAGTGAGAGAGAGGCAGACAGTGACAGAGTGAGAGAGAGGCAGACAGGCAGACAGACAGACAGACAGACAGACAGACAGTGACAGAGTGAGAGAGAGGCAGACAGACAGACAGACAGACAGACAGACAGACAGACAGACAGTGACAGAGTGAGAGAGAGGCAGACAGACAGACAGACAGACAGACAGACAGACAGACAGACAGAAAGTGACAGAGTGAGAGAGAGGCAGACAGACAGACAGACAGACAGACAGACAGTGACAGAGTGAGAGAGAGGCAGTGACAGAGTGAGAGAGAGGCAGTGACAGAGTGAGAAGAAGTGAACTTGCATTAATTAACAAAGTCATGATTTTTGTTCAGTAAATTATATTTGGACTGGTTAAATTGGGGTTTGAACCAGGGACCTACAGACTTGCGGTTAGACAGTGTAAAGGATAAGGATAATTCCTTTAACAGGTCCGTTCATGAAAGTCCTTGCGGCCTTGTTTCCAATGAGGGCCTGTGAGCAATTAGGGGTTAAGAGTCTTGCTCAGGGACACATTTCATTTCATCGACACATTTGCTGGCCTGGCCTGTAATCGTACCTGGGGCAACCAGGGCCTCTGGCTCCGTAGGCGGGCTCACTAACCACTCAGCTATGGCCGCAGTACTGATTAAGCTATTGGATAGACAGGACGCTAACTACTCTAGATCACTGGTTCACATAACATTTACCAATAAATTTCATGTTATTGTTTAAAAATTGCACATGTCTGAATTATCAGGGTCATGTTTTGTACAATGCAATTCAAATGTAAACTCTGATGAGTGGGGTTTGAACCGTGGACCTTCGGCACATGAGGCTAACACTGTACTGATCAAGCTATTCAATCCACAGTCTTAATCAGTGAAAAAGGAGAATCCAACAAAACAAAACAAAAGAGAGAATGAAGTACATCATACATTGAAAATAACTACTCTCAATAAGCGTTTCATTTAACAATTGCACGTTTATTCATTGATACAGTCATGTTGTGTGCAATGCAATTGAGGTGAAGTCTGCATGAGGTGGGATTTGAACCGGCAACCCTGTGGTTTCAAGGCAGATGATTAAGCCATTGGACCAACAGACCTGAATTGGTGAAAAGGAGCTCACAGATTTGGCAGACTTTCACGCAAATTGCTCAGAAATCTTGGGTTAAAATGTTTTTCAAACTGGTTAAATTGGGGTTTGAACCAGGGACCTACAGACTTGCGGTTAGACAGTGTAAAGGATAAGGATAATTCCTTTAACAGGTCAGTTCATGAAAGTCCTTGCGGCCTTGTTTCCAATGAGGGCCTGTGAGCAATTAGGGGTTAAGAGTCTTGCTCAGGGACACATTTCATTTCATCGACACATTTGCTGGCCTGGCCTGGAATCGTACCTGGGGCAACCAGGGCCTCTGGCTCCGTAGGCGGGCTCACTAACCACTCAGCTATGGCCCCAGTACTGACTGAGCCATTGGATAGACAGAATTGGATTTCATATGTGGTAAGTTATCATACAGCATGGGTTGCTTATTATATACATACAAGCTCATAACGCGTCACATTGTAGATCGGCTGTATGTGGTTACTGTAGGTGTTGTATTAATAATTACATCTGCAAAGTAACAAGTAACTAAAGCTGTCATCTGCTGTAATTGTAGTAGAGTAGAAGTAACAAAAATGGAAAGTAAATTAAAAGTACCTAAACATTTTACTGTGCATTATAAGCAATGGTATTGGTACTTGAGTAAATGTACATAGTTACTTTTCACCACCATTGAGGAGCCAATGACTGACAGGCTAGGTATCACCAGGTGCACTGATTGCTAGAGTGCAGAGGAACATAGTTGGATATTAATGGTCTTAACTCAAAATGTATATGTCACAGGGAAAATGGCATTCCAGGGAAATTGACAGGGGAGCGCTGCGAGGCGGGGCTTTGATGCGAGGACGACGCAGAGTTAACAACAACATAGTAACCAGGAAGCTACGCTAGGGGAACGCTGAAAATAAAATGGATAATATGAGAGAAATACTCAAGTAAAGTACGAATACCTCAAAATTGTACTTGAGTAAATCTACTTTGTTACTTCACACCACTAGTACAAGCCTCAGTGGCGCACTTCGATAATCATTGGACTCCCCACCCACTACCACTGAGAGCCGGGGTTTGACTCCCGCTTCGGACATTACTTTTTCAAACAACCGCGGACTACTTTTTTTCCGCTGATAAAGTATAGTTTTGGACCATGACGGAGGCGCGCCGACTTAGCAGACCTTGAGGCCGAGGAGTCGCGCCCGAGCGCCTCCAGGCGCGAGTGCCCGTGACGACCGGCCGATGGTCTGCTAGTCGACTTAAGCGCCGTCCGAGTTATGTACCGATAGGCACAGAATCGTAAATGATGTTGTGTGGACTGCGTTTGCCCCAAGTTTCACTCACTGCACTAACATAGCCCGCCCCCTTGTGCTGTGTGTGTGTGTGTGTGTGTGTGTGCGCGTGCTCGTTTGTGCATGCGTGCGTGTGTGGTGTGGGGCTCATGTCTGGCTTGCATTGCCCTCTAGCGTTGATTCTACAGAATTGCCTGAGGGGCGGTGAAAACAAGCCTACCCCTTTCAATTTCCCTGGAATGCCAATTTCCCTGTAACATATATATCACACAGCTTAGATTTTTTGATTAAATCGGAGAGTGATGTAAAAAAAATCTGTAGTGTAAAAGTTGCACGTTCAACAAATGTCAATGTAGAAAGTTTCTTATGTCTGGGTAGCTCAGTTGGAAGAGCTCTTAACTCTGAACCACAAGGTCATGGGATCGAATCCTGGCAAATGCAACATTGCATATGAGTAATATGGTTCCCTGGTGTATAGAGCATTGTTACAGGTATAGACTCATTTGTTTGTTAATGTTGCTACCCTTTAAATGGCAATGGCCAATAGTGTGGCATTGGGCGTTTAAAGTTAAATATTTGAAAAACTAAACATTATTTCAAAGAAAAAGCCACCAGGCCACTAATGAGTTGTGAGTGAAGACAGGTGATGAGTGAGAGCAGGTGAGAGGGGTGGATCCAATCCATGGGAATAAGGATATCCTTACTATATAATTGGAGTAACCTCTGTCTGTCCGTCCGTCTTGGGTCGACCGGGTATGGGCTAGTAAGGATAATTCCTTTAACAGGTCCGTTCATGAAAGTCCTTACGGTCTTGTTTCCAATGAGGGCCTGTGAGCAATTAGGGGTTAAGAGTCTTGCTCAGGGACAAATTTAATTTCATCGACACATTTGCTGGCCTGGCCTGGCATCGTACCTGCGGCCACTAGGGCCTCTGGCTTCTTAGGCGGGCTCACTAACCACTCAGCTATGGCCGCTCCTAAATAGGGGGAAGGTTGCTGACTAGATGACTCTTTTCTATACCAACCCTCACTAACCTTAACCTCAGTAAAACAACGACCTAACCTCAAGAAACACTATTTGTAAAATGAAGAATTCCAAATGATAATCACTTCAACACATTGTTGGGGACAGGGATCGAACCAGCGACCTATGGATTCACAGGCTGCCTCTCTTCTCATTGAGCTAGAGATATGGCCTGCCTGATGGTGTCTGTTGATATCTATATTTTTTTCCGTCCGTTATGAACCAAGCCTCTGTTTCGCTAACTACTGTAGATCACTGGTTCACAAAACATTTACCAATAAAGTTTTTTTTATGTCTCCTCGGAATGGAAACTAGTGAAAATAGTCGATCTACAAGCTCACAACACGTTGCTATCTGAAAAGTTGTGAGATTGTAGATCGTCTATTTTCACGAGAAAGTATGTCATCCATAAAAAACAACTACTCTCAAAAAACGTTATTGTTTAAACATTGCACATGTCTGAATTAACAGGGTCATGTTTTGTACAATGCAATTTAAATGTAAACTGTAATGAGTGGGGTTTGAACCGGGGACCTTCGGCACATGAGGCTCACACTCTACTGATCAAGCTATTCAATCCACAGCCTCAGACAGTGAGAAAGGAGAATCCAACAAAACAAAACAAAAGGGCGAATGAAGTACGTAATACATTGAAAATAACTACTCTCAAATGAGCGTTTCATTTAACAATTGCATGTTTATTCATTGATACAGTCATGATGTGTGCAATGCAATTGAGATGAAGTCTGCATGAGGTGGGATCTGAACCGGCGACCCTGTGGTTTCAAGGCAGATGATTAAGCCATTGGACTAACAGACCTGAAGTGGTGAAAAGGGAGTTCACACAGATGACACACTTTCACGCAAATTGCTCAGAAATCCTGGGTTTAAATGTTTTTCAAACTGCTCAAAATTGCAGACAATCTAAGGGCGGAGCTTACTGGACAAAGTGATAGATGTGTTCCTCATGAGTCAAGGCACATGTGTAAGCATGTTTAATGGCTGTCGGCCAAACGAGGCATGACTTTTGCCTGTTTAAAGTTTGCATTTTCAAAAAATTGCTATAGCGCCCCCCTTTGACCAATTGGAGTAAGATTGGTTTCAGTGATACTTGGAATGACCCTCTACATTATTGCAAAGTTTCAAACAAATGTGAGTCTGCATGAACGTGTTAGGGGCAGACGAATAATTGTCTTAAAACTGCAATATTAATTGGCTCATAAAAGCTTAATGTTTTCACTTATGGAAAATCCGCTTGCTCACGTTTGTCGGCATAGGTCCAAAGTTCATGTGTAAAATGTTTCGTGCAGATTGCTCAAAGATCCCAGAAAGCTATAGATTTTTACTGTTTTTCATATAATTGGAAATGGTGGGAGATCTAAAGGTCAGAGGTCAAAAGTCAGAGTGTGAAAGTTGTTAGGCATGAGGAGACGCATTTGTGGATCGAAGTGTCATGTATGTGGGTCAAACAGGGCATGAGTTGTACCTGTTCAAAGTCAATTGAGTAAAATAGCGCCACCCTTTGGCCGATAGTTGTGAGTTTCGTTTCTTCGCCGTTTGGCATAGCCCTCTACCATATTGCCAAGTTTCGTAAAAAGTGACCACGCGGTTAGGCCAGAACTGCCAAAAACGGCGGAAGAATAGTGAAAGGCAAGAGATGCAATAAGGCTTCGAGAGCCTGATAGGCCTCGAAACCTTAATAATAGTGAAAGTGTAGAGACGTAATAAGGCTTCGAGCCTCATAGGCCTCGAAACCTTAAAAAAGTTTCTGATAGATATATAGGCCATGCAGTTGTTCAATATTGATTCATGTCACATGCACAACACAACACAACACATGGAGGGCATTTATATAGTGCTTTTCAATGTATTTCACATGAACCCATTCACACACTGATGGCGGAGGAAACCATGCAAGGCACCAAACCTTGATCGAACCTGGAACCTTCGGATTCCAGGTTGGCCGCTCTACCTCCTGAGCCACTGCCGCCGCACTCTTCATTGCTCTATGACGCGTGAGGGCCCATAATAACTGCTTTATTGCGCACTATAAAATTGAAATCAGACTTGTTGTACACTTCTTTTGGTAAGGCAGATAGAGAGTTGGCCACAATTATGCTGTTATTATGGCACAATCAAGAGGATATTCAATTTAAGTTTGTTTTTTAATCTCATTTAGCTCATAAGGATCAGGATGCATACAAGAACCTTTCACTGTGACTAATGATCACTAAACTGTATGTATAATGTAAGTAGCTGTTACTCGGAGTAGTCTTCACACAAGCAACTTTTGGACCTTTACTTGAGTAGTTTTGAGTAGTTTTCAGTAGTCTTACTTTAGTATATTTACAGTATTTTAAGTAATAGTATTTTTTATTAAGTGGTATACATTAAGTAGCCTGGTAAACCCTCCCTCCGGAAATCTCTTTTCCATTTGATTCCAGGAGTGAGTCTGGCATGAAGGCTTGTATGGGCGTTTCTAGTGCATTACCAAATAACCGAGCCAATCAGCGTCCTCGCTCATTGTTTTGTGATTGACAGCGGGGGTAGGCCAATCAGGTGGAACCCGAGTGGTTCACACGTCATTAATCAATACACCTTTCATACAAGCTGCTCATTAACATCAAAGACAAACCAATTACTCCTGGTGATAATCACTGCAGCCTAAAGTGGCTTAATTGGACATCAAAGGGCCACTTGGACATCAAAGCTACATTACTCCCGCCCAGCTCCAGCCCACAGCCAAATTGCCCATATAGGTCTACAGGCCAGACTCACTCCTGAAATAAAATACAAATGAGATTTCTGGAGGGAGGGTTTACCAGGCTATACATTAAGTATGAAGACGTTAAGACACAGAGCAATATAAACACATTATGAAAGGATATTTTAATAATACAAATAAAAAGTTGAAAAAAGTGTGTGAGTGCAGAAGAATGATTTTATTTTTTAAATAAAAGGCAGCGGAAAATAGAACGTTTTTTAGCTTTGATTTACAATAACTAATAGTTGTTCCAGATATGTGGTACATAAAAACTGAACACTGCTTCTCCGCATTTAGCTCTGATTCTGGGGACAGAAAGCAGACCTGTCCCAGATGACCTGAGGGGTCTGGATGGTTCATGATTTAGCACAAGATCAGAAATGGATTTTGGCCCTAAACCATGCAATGCTTAATACCAACAGTAGTATTTTGATAGCTTCATTTTGAGTTAAACTTTCATATCAGCAAATGGTGGATATCTCATTTGGGAATAGAATTGCTGATTGTAGCTGATTGAGAGATAGGTGCTGTAATATGCTTTGCAGGCACTCTTGCTGGTCATAGGTTACTCTGTGACTCGTTGCCAGCTGCCCTTCTCTTGCTCTTGCAGGCTAAGGCTTACCGTTTCACATCTTGTGTAGTATCTCTGACTTCTCTGGGGCTATTCAACAGTGAGATAAGAAAGCTCCTGAGTCAGGGCAAAGATTTTGTGTGTCAGCGGGTCGATGTTTCACCATGTATGAGAGATTAGCACTCTCTCTTAGTCAACGGTTTTGCTT
>NC_137616.1:26343398-26353398 GCF_963280865.1 Gymnoscopelus braueri | reverse complement strand
CATATATGTGCGTGCATACATACGCACACGCACGTACGCGCGCACAAGCATGCACATGCGCACACACATGCGCACACACATTCACAATGTGAAGCTTAAAGGCAGTCACTAAAGCTATGTGAATGTGATGCACAGCGTGTGCAACTGTGCATGCAGCATGCTTCTTGAATCCTTTTACATTTTTGGGAGTTAAATTACACTGTTGACCCCAAAGTCCAATTAATTTGATTAGTGTGAACAACACTGTGTGTGCACTGTACCCGGGTCCACTTAAAAGGTGGTCTCCAGTACGGTTCATGTGTACTCAGGATATGGAACAAACACATTATTAATGTGAAAACTGAACAACAGTGGGTGGAGAGGGGTGGCAATCGTACCCAGGCGTGGTAAGAATCATACCTAGTACGAAAACACCATTAATTTAACCCTTGTCATGTAAAAAGTGACCCTTATTGGTCCCTTATAACACTCGCATGACTAAGCCATCAATCTGACCGATTTTGAGAATTTAAAGTCCGGTGGTCAATAGTCGTTTTAAATTCTGGACTACAAAGGCTCTGCGACTACATAGAGCGTACAAATGTAACCAAATGGATCCATTCGAGTCCTTTTGGTTACACTAAAAATTAAATGAACACTCAGGATTTAATTGTGTAGCAGGCCATTCCTACTTTTTTACTTTCACTTAAAACGTTTTACATGGTTAAACAGGACAGGGGTCTCTTGAGGTTTCCATTGGACGGCATGTCAACTCAGTCAACTCCCCCTATAGGCTCATTCTTTCTGGTAGATTACCCTCCTCTTTGTCTCGCCAGCCAACACACCATCTTCACCATTACTTACACAGAGAGAGAGTGGTGGTGGAGGCAGAGGGGAGGAGGAGGAGGAGGAGGAGGAAGAAGAGGAGAAGTAATGAAGCTATGCATGTGCCTTCCTTGGCTGGTTTAATGGTGAGCATCGTGGGTCATAACTCACTCCGCCACAAATGTATGCACGAGCATGCGTGCACGCGCGCACACACATGTGCGCGCGCACGCACACACACACGCACACGCACACGCACACGCACGCGCACGCACACGCACACGCACACACACACACACACACACACACACACACACACACACACACACACACACACACACACACACACACACAATGAGCAATGTTTTCTGTCCCCTTGTGTCCTGCATGTCCTAGGCCTCCATTTAGGCCAGGGGTGGAGAGATATATGGATGTGTGTGGAGCAGTGACCTTGACATTGTGTGTGTGTGTGTGTGTGTGTGTGTGTGTGTGTGTGTGTGTGTGTGTGTGTGTGTGTGTGTGTGTGTGTGTGTGTGTGTGTGTGTGTGTGTGTGTGTGTGTGTGTGTGTGTGTGTGTTCGTGCGTGCTTAGGTAGGGCTAGGATAAGTGTTTGCTTGTAATCTGCACATGAGGGCTTTGTTTGCCCCTAAAACTATATATACTGTACATCTGTTTGAAACAAAACTGATGTGTATATTTTCACTTTGAACAACACACTTGAAAATACCACGTACGGTATAATGTTACTGTTTAATGTAAAGGTATTGTAAAAGTGTTGATTTGATACCCTCATTAATATAATAATAATTCATAACATTACAATATGATATGATACTAAATGAGGAGTATGACATATATGTCGAGAATGTGGTCAATGCTGTGATTGACGCGTATACTTTGTCACTCTTCATACCTTGGTTTCTGTCCACCTACTGTATGTCGTTCTCACCCTGACGTTTTGGAGACTACTCATTTATACCTCGAGGATGCCCTGGCTCTCTGTTCCTTTCTGTCCTTTATCTCCTCACTCCCCAACCCCCAACTCTCTCTCTCTCCCTCATCCTCTCTCGCTGTCTCTGGGGTGCTCTAAGTCATGAAACTGCACGACAACAAGATTCACTATTGGTGTTCCGTGGCTCGAGGCTGACAAATGGAGGGGGAGGGGGGACCCGGGGTGAATTGTGTGTCAGATCGGTACCATACATACATGCCTGTACAACATGGGGAGGAGGGGTTCAGGGCAAGGTTAGTTACTACTCCCCAGTAATAAACACACAAGCACGCATGCATGCACACACACACACACACACACACACACACACACACACACACACACACACACACACACACACACACACACACACACACACACACACACACACACACACACACACACACACACACACACACACATACACACACACACACACACACACACACACATAGATCACAGATTACACATATAACAGGATTACACTAATCTAATTACAATAAGAACAAACATAAAAACAATGGTACTTGTAATTCTGGTGTATTCTCAATATGCCAGTGTGTCATATCTCTTGTAAATGGTGCATTTATATAGCACCTTCATCCAAAGCTCTTTACATTCACCCATTCCCACGTTGCTGGCTGAGGAAACGATGCAGGGCACCAACATGCTCATTGGGAGCAGTTAGGAGTTCAGTAATCTCTCATGACAGATCCTCATGTGTTGTTTTTTTTTTACCGAAATGAGTTTCTCCAGGGAGTTCAGTGTCTTGCGTGAGGACACTAGCACACAAAGCCAGGGGGAGCCGGGAGTTGCACCGGGAACCTTTCAATTACCAAGTGGCTGCTTTACCTCCTGAGCCACTGATCCCCCTGTTATGTTATAGATATGATTATTTCTAAACAGGTGACCTGCAATCTTCAATGAAAGGCAAAACGTGCTCCTTGCAGCCTCTTGATTGATCTTGATCTTGATCTTGCAGCTTTCATGATTGATCACATTCTGGCAAAATGGCAATATTTTTTATACATAGACCAATCTATGATATTTTAGAAAGATCAGGATGATTGGCTGGTGAATATTTAGCGTCGACACATTAACATTTTAAGCCACATGCTCTTAATCAGACGGATTATTATTTGTCGCCCAAATGCATGCACAGTAGAAATGTTCTCCTTTTAAATGCAAACCCTCCCAACCATACAATACAAATATTTCATGTACTGCCAGTGTCTGGGTCAGACACGCACACGCTATGGGGGGGGGGGGGGGGGGGTTGTCATAGACTGGAAGCATGCACATGTGGTGGGGGATGGGGAGATGAGGGTCAGCGGGAGGAAAGAGGTTAGCAGGTTTATAGAGCACCGGGAACGAGAATGAACCGAACACGTCCCCCCTCCCAGACCTGGAGATAACACAGCCTGTGTGTGTGTGTGTGTGTGTGTGTGTGTGTGGGGGTGTGTGTGTGTGTGTGTGTGTGTGTGTGTGTGTGTGTGTGTGTGTGTGTCTGTGTGTGTGTGTGTGTGTGTGTGTGTGTGTGTGTGTGTGTGTGTGTGTGTGTGTGTGTGTGTGTGTGTGCGTGCGTGCGTGCGTGCGTGTGTGTGTGTGTGTGTGTGTGTGTGCGCGTGTGTGTCTGTCTGTGTGTGTCCATCTGTGTATGTGTCTGTGCGTCTGTGTGTGATGTGTGAGAGAGAGTGAGAGATGGAGGGGTGATATAGTGAGAGAATGAACTGCGTATCTCTGCTGGCCTGATAAAGAGAGCGGTAGAATGATGGAGAGAGAGGGGGAGGGTTGGTATTTTTTTTCTATTTCCTGCGGGATTATTCCACCGCCTCTCTCCAACTCTTAACCAGAATTATCCTCTATTCCCCTCTCTCTCTCTCTCTCTCTCTCTCTCTCTCGCTCTCTCTCTCTCTCAACCAGCATCACACTCTATTCTCTGTCTCATATCTCACTCTCTCTCTCTCTCTCTCTCTCTCTCTCTCTCTCTCTCTCTCTCTCTCTCTCTCTCTCTCTCTCTCTCTCTCAACCAGCATCACACTCTATTCTCTAGTCTCATATCTCACTCTCTCTTTCTCCCTTTTCATTCAATGTCTTCCTCTTGCCCTTTTGTCGCAGGAGAAATGGAAGGATTGGTGGCAGAGGGAAAATATAGTGGCGCTTAGAGAGAGAGAGAGAGAGAGAGAGAGATTGAAATGAAAGCATTGACAATGACATAGAAAGAAGACGACGGAGAGGAGACTGTTTGACAGAAATAAGAGAGATCTCAGAAAGAAGAGAGGAGCTGAAGAAAATGTCAAATCGGGCATAAATAGAAAGAGCGGATTGTTGTTTTAAAAATGTATGCTAAGGGTGCAGTCACACCAACCTTTGATTCTGCCTATGCAGCGGATTCTGCCAATGCTTTTCAATGGGAACAGAGTGGTTTGTTGCCATTCGCGAATTTCCGCCAAATAACAGTCCTTGAAAAGCATTGGCAGAATCCGCCGCAGAGGCAGAATCGAAGTTCGGTGTGACTGCACCCTAATATTGTTTTTTTCTTTTTCTCTCAAATGATCCCAAATACACACAAAACTGAATAAGGAAACACAAAATTCATATCCACAAAAATATACTTTTCCTCTCCAAACACTATGGAGTGCACTTTTATGATTCCTAGTTTGACATGTTTTTCTTTTTTATTAAGCCAAACAAAACAAAAGCCAACACACAAATCAATAATAAAAAAAAAAGAAAGAAAGAAAAGAAAACATCTGTCAACCAAAAATCATTCCCCACTCTTCTAACGGTCCTCGTGGACCGTTCCTTCACCACTACAGCATGCAGGGTTATCCAGTTCAACCCTATCCACGGTCAAACAACCATTGATTAGTTGACGTGTACAGAATCATTTCAAATCAATGCAGATGCCTCACCACAGCACTGGATAATAAGACCAGAGTTGAACATCCATCAACCGTCCCCTTTTTTTCCTTCCTTTTATCCCCCACAGCGCTTTTTCATCTTTTCTCCAATAACTTCATCCACACACCTCCCAGATGGAAATTTCATTCTCACTTCACTTCTCTTCCTGTTTTATTTTGTGTCCTGCAAAAAGGATCTCTCAGTGGAGTGAGAGAGAGAGAGAGAGAGAGAGAGAGAGAGAGAGAGAGAGAGAGAGAGGGGGGAAAGCATTGACAGAGGCAGCTGCCACAAAGAAGTGTCAATTTATTCTCCTTCACCTTCAGACTTCTAGAATCTTTCACCTGGGAAAGAGGGAAGAAGGAGACCGGGAGGGGTAGATGGAGGGAGGGAATGACAGAGTGGGGATGATAGAAGACAGCAAAGAAGAGGTTGAATGAGAAGAGATGGAGGCGGTATTCTTGGCTTTTAGATCTGAATATTTTCTGCATGCAATCTGTGCATGAATGAGACTTAATGGTGCTTTGTGTGTCTTTGTTTAGCATGCATTTGAACTCAACTTCAAAATGAGACATCCACCATTTTTAAAGAGAGCAGAATTCATACAAGCAATTAAATTAGTATATTTTTTGTTAATGTTGCACATCATAAGCCTGAGCGTTAACTCTAATGTTAAATTAACAGTCATGATTTTACTGCGTAATGGCAACTGTACCACAAAATGTTTATAAAAGAGAAGAGAAGGATGTGAACATTTATTTTACTCTAGACTCCAGAAAACGTAAACACAGGAAAGTGGATTCTGATTGGGATCCTTCCCTGTAGGCCACCAGGTGTATAAGTGAATATATGATTCCAGTTCTTCACCATCTCAAGCCTTTTCTTGGACTCAGTTATAAAGAATATGACAATTCTTCTTTATCTCCTCACCCTATTATTACCTATGCTGCTGCATTGTCTGAAGGAAGCCGAACAAATTTTTTTTTACTCTTATGTAGCTGTACACAAGATGTAACAATAAAGCACAACCCCCCGTTCTCTCTCTCGCGCTCTCTCTCTCTGAGCCATGATTACGCTTTCAGAGTTAAATGAACACTGGTGCTTTTGCAGTGTATTACTGATAGCTATCATCCCACAATCCATTCCTCTGTTGCTGGTAAGATCCCCTTGTCCCTCCATCACCCCTCCCCCACACCATCTTCCTCCTTTCCCTGTGTGTAAGATTGTTTTGTCAGCCCATCTAGCCCTCTGATAGCTTCCATCTTCCGCCAACAGCACAGGGGCTCTCCTGTGACCACACCATCATAACTGGTCCTCAGCTAGTCTCTCTCTCGCCATTCTTTTACACCTCACTGTTTCCTGTCATGACTACACACCCCATTCTCTCACATTGGTACGTGATATGTCTATATATGGGTCTGCAAACACCTGCAAGAGAATGTGTGAACAACGGAGGTCCAGAAGGACATGAAGCAAAAAGGATGAAATCTAAGTATGTTTGTATTCGCTGTACATCTCTGAATTTACAACAAAAAATGTGGCATGATGTGTAATGTTCTTTGCTTCAAAATCAGTTGTTTTTGTCAAGGGACACCCGCCAACGATGGAGCCTATTTGGTGGGCATAGCAGGAGCATTGTCCAATTCTTGCCTATACTTCCTAAATTGGTGTGAGAGGTCAAACCTTCTTCTCCCACCTCTAAAACCAAGTAAATGTCCTTTGATTTTAGAGAGCTGCAAATAATCCTCTAACTCTACTTTTATAAATGGGGAGCTAATACAATCTGTAGCAGATAAGAGGAACGTGCATTGTGCTCAACCATAAGCTTAAATGGGACATTTAATGAGCACTAATATATCAAAGATTCTACTTTTTAATGAAACTGTTTTTTGTTTTTTTAACTAAATTCTTCACATGTTTCACTGTACTTTTATTCAATGTGTCATGAACTGACTCAAATCATCACACAATTGGGAGACGACACACAGGATTAACTTTAAATGTATTTATTGGTAACTCAAAGAACCAGAAAGTTATACTTAATTAGAATGTTGTGTGTATAGTCAGTGGTATCAGTAGTGCAGTGCATGTATGGAACTAAACTCAAAAGCAAACAATGTTTCCTGTGTAGGAGAGAGAGGCAAGGTGGCCCTGACCAGCCTGATTAAATACTCCAGAGGATGATTTGAGTCAGGTGTGCCTCGTCCTCACCAGGCCGGTCCCCTCCTCCTACACATGAACAGAGAACACCATTAGGATCAGAGCAACACTACACACAAATAGGATGGGTCGTATCGG
The DNA here is from genome assembly GCF_963280865.1 of Gymnoscopelus braueri. Classification (NCBI taxonomy): domain Eukaryota; kingdom Metazoa; phylum Chordata; class Actinopteri; order Myctophiformes; family Myctophidae; genus Gymnoscopelus; species Gymnoscopelus braueri. The sequence goes on along the minus strand of NC_137616.1, from coordinate 26,346,404 downwards.
GTGGTTTTTACCTTCTGCATCATTGCTGGTTTGACAATACTGAGGCACAGAAACAGACCATATCAACAGACAGTAAACTGTTAGGGATTACGTTGCCAAGTATGGAATGCATCTACAGAGATCATTGTGGGTGACCAGAGGCACCACCTTGCCTGATCATTTGAATTGTTGCCTCTATTCTCTAAAAATAGATCCATGTTTTCATTTTTTAACAGGTAATACTTATCCCCTGTGTATTTTCACCAATTGCTGTTCGAAAAGGATGTCCAGCTGGAGCTGGTCTGCCCTATTGCTCTCCGAATGAATGAAAACCTTTGTCCCAGCCTAATTTGTTGCAAGGTGCGAGGTATGTTTATGAGTATGGTTATGTATGGGTATGGGTAGCCATGGTTCACATGACGCTTGTGCCGAGTCCCCCTGGTCTAAAGTTGTGTTCGATTTTTTTCACATTGCCATCTCTCACATAAACATAAACGTTCAGATTTCAAATATAAAGTGCTTACCACCGAGCCACGGATGTTACAAGGCGACGCGAACCGCGATAAGTACTTGTATCTCCCGTATTGTTCAATAAAAAGCATTTTAATCCCATCGCCGGCCATTTTCTTTTTTCTTTTTGTAATGTATCAGAGTGCAATACACCCCCCAACCATTAGTGTCGCAAATTTGGAGAAAATGGCCGGCAATCGGACTAAAATGCTTTTTATTGAACAATACGGGAGATACGGGTACTTATCGCGGTTCTTTATATTTGAAATCTGAACGTTTATGTTTATGTGAGAGATGGCAATGTGAAAAAATCGAACACAACTTTAGACCAGGGGGACTCGGCACCATGGCTGTCATGGTATGACAGTCATGTTTCAGGGCTAGGGTATGGGTATCAATATCGGTTGCAATATGTCTAGTGGTGACTCCTCATGGTCTCAGGAAATTTTTATTGGATCAAAGGGGTGAAAAATGCACCCTCCAACCATTTTCTGGGTAAGTGGAATCTGTTGCTGGTTCATAGTCACCATTGCGTTATCGTGGTATTCCTATTCTTGCTATTATTGCATTTTATGAGTGGGAGTGCGCATTGGATATCATCTGGCTACTTTTCCTCTGCTTTCAAGACTGCCAGAGTCACCCCCCTCCTGAAGAAACCGACACTTGACCCCTCTGCGATCAAGAACTACAGACCGGTTTCGCTTCTATCCTTCCCATCTAAAACTCTCGAACGTGCTGTCTTCAAACAACTGTCCTCGTACCTCCACCAGAACAACCTCCTGGACTCCCACCAGTCTGGGTTCAGAGTGGGTCACTCGACCGAGACTGCCCTCCTGGCAGTGACGGAGTCGCTCCATGCCGCTAGAGCGAACTCTCTCTCCTCCGTCCTGATACTCCTGGACCTGTCTGCAGCGTTCGACACAGTGAACCATCAGATCCTCCTCTCCACCCTTGAGGGGATGGGTGTCTCAGGCTCTGCACTCTCCCTGTTTGCATCCTACCTGACGGGTCGCTCCTACCAGGTGATGCTGAGAGGTTCTGTGTCAGAACCACACAGGCTCACTACTGGGGTTCCCCAAGGCTCGGTTCTGGGTCCTCTCCTTTTCTCTCTCTACACTACATCTCTTGGTGCTGTCATCCACTCCCATGGCTTTTCCTACCACTGCTATGCCGATGACACCCAGCTGATCCTCTCATTCCCCCCCTCTGACACACAAGTGGAGGCACGCATTGCTGCACCACCTGAAGCTCAACCTGGACAAGACCGAGCTGATGTTCCTCCCGGGGAAGCGCTGTCCGCACCGAGACATGGCCATCACCATTGATAATGCTGTGGTGACGTCAACTCGGACTGCGAAGAATCTGGGTGTGACCCTGGACGATCAACTGTCGTTCTCGGCAAACATCGCATCAGTGACACGGTCCTGCAGATTCCTCCTCTACAACATCAGGAGGATTCGCCCCTTCCTCACGGAGAAGGCAGCCCAGGTGCTCATCCAGGCTCTTGTCATCTCCCGCCTGGACTACTGCAACTCCCTTCTTGCTGGTGCTCCGGCATCTGCCATCAGACCTCTGGAGCTTGTTCAGAAAGCTGCGGCTCGTCTGGTGTTCAACCGCCCCAAGTTCTCCCACACAACTATCCTTCTCAGTTCTCTACACTGGCTCCCCGTAGCGGCTCGCATCCAGTTTAAAACCCTGGTGCTAGCTTATAGGGCAGTGAAAGGAACAGCTCCTTCTTACCTCCGGGCTATGGTCGATGCCTACACCCCTGCCCGACCACTTCGGTCTGCCACCTCGGGGCGACTGATTGCCTCGTCACTCAAGGGTCCTTCTGGCCGATCCACACGGTCACAACTTTTTTCTGTTCTGGCCCCACAGTGGTGGAATGAACTTCCCACTGATGTCAGGACAGCAGAGTCACTGCCCATCTTTCGCCGCAGGCTGAAAATCCACCTCTTCAGGAAACACTACCCTTCCTCTTTGCCTGGCCTACTTGTTGTTAACTAGTTGTATGAATGCTTGTTTTATTGTTGTATTGTTTTATTGGATCTTGTTTAGATACACTTATTTGTTTTAGCTCTTGCTCATTAGATTTTGCTATTTTGTCTCATCTGTTTAAGAAAGTAGGTAGCTGATATATTGCACTTGCACTTTTACCTTAGCGCTAGGTATACTCTTGGTTGCTTGTTTTTGCAGAAAATGCACTTAAGACTTCTGGTGATTAGTAGTTTTCGTTCCCTACCTATGTTGAATGCACTTATTGTAAGTCGCTTTGGATAAAAGCGTCTGCTAAATGACTGTAATGTAATCTTCAGAGCACTAGCATGCAGATTGACACGTGCAATGTTCGAATCCAGGTTGTGTTATTAGCACACATAGCTTAGCTCAAACAGCTTAAACATGAACTTCTCATGGTTGTGGGTGGCAACGATTCCACGTCGGGTCGTAAATGACCGGGTTGTCACACGCACCGGTCACACCTGGGGGTGTGACTCACTGGTGTGTGATTCGCTGGGG
>NC_137616.1:26325898-26340898 GCF_963280865.1 Gymnoscopelus braueri | reverse complement strand
GGAAAAGGAATCCTTTCAATGGTAATTTACATAAACCTCCCATGGTCTCCTGATAGAGATGTATTGTTTTGGTGTTGATGCCATTATGGTGCTTTACTGTAACACGTTACAGCTAGTACTGACAGCAAAGACATGCTTAATGTCAAAGGTGACGTATAGGGAATATGACTGACTGAACAAAATTGCACAATAAACATTATGTGATTTGAATGAGGAGTCTTTGACATCCATGTTTTTCTCTCTGTATCTTTAAGGCAATTCATAGCCAACCTCCACCTGCCTCTCAATACAGTAAACTCCTGTGTTAATTTATTCATTTGGAACTCTGAGAGTGTACTGTTACTGTACAACAGTAACCAAATAATAGACCCTATATGGGTCCATATTTGTCCCTACATTTGTACACTCACAAAGTTAAATGAACGCTGAGGGTTTTACTGTGTACTTCTTACACATGAGCTGGTCTGGCTGTCTTGGAGGCAGAGCTGCAGCAGGGGCATGGAAGATGGAATAAAGGATAAGATGACAGCTTAAGAAGTGGAAACGATACAAGGTTTAGTTCTACAGTGTGGTGGAGTTCAAGGGCACGTGCACGTGTATGAACGTATGTATACACACACACACTAGGGCATTAACAGAATATTCGAATATTCGACTATCAAACGACTATTCGACCACTGTACATCAAAGTCGATTATTCTATAAAAAATATTTTTTTGTTGTTGATTTTTTTTTGTTTTAGTGGCTTTACTACAGCAGACACGTAGCTGTGAGCTCTGGTGTGACGTCAACTCGCATTCCTTGAGTCGAGTCGTCAATGCCATTAAAAAAAAAGTATTAATCGAATATTCGAATACTTATACTGTAGGTCGAATAATTCGAATGCTAAAAATCACTATTCGTGAATGCCCTAACACACACACACACACACACACACACACACACACACACACACACACACACACACACACACACACACACAGTGTTGGAAAAGTTACTAAAACATAGTAATATATTACTAATTACATATTACTTGTTTAAAAAGTAATATAGTTACTTTACTTATTACTCCCTGCCAAAAGTAATTAGTTACTTTACTACTTACTGTAAAAAAGTAATATATTACTTTAAGTTACATATTACTTTAGTTACTTTCCAACACTGTGTTGGAAAATCTACTAAAACATTACTTTCCAACACTGTGTTGGAAAATTTACTAAAACATAGTAATATATTACTTATCACATATTACTTGTTTAAAAAGTAATATAGTTACTTTACTTATTACTCCCTGCCAAAAGTAATTAGTTACTTAACTAGTTACTGGAAAAAAGTAATAATATTATTTCAAGTTACATATTACTTTAGTTACTTTCCAACACTGCACACACACACACACACACACACACACACACACACACACACAAACACACGCACACGCACACGCACACGCACACGCACGCGCACGCACGCACACGCACACGCACACGCACACGCACACGCACACGCACACGCACACACACACACACACACACACACACACACACAGCTGAAAAAGGTAATCACATGTGTACAGACCACTTCCTAAGAGGTAGAATTACAACCCAATGTGACACCAAAAGACAACAGTAATTAAACCAAAGTGCTGTTCAACTTCACCAATCCTGTTTGTCTCCTGACACTGGAAACAACCGCAATACACATAAATGTCCAAATAAATTACACACAGACACGGATACATACATACACAGATAGGCAAACGCATGCATTCATTCACGGTCTCTCACTATATACAGTATACTGTATACGTAAATTGCATTATGACGGGTGACAACTTAATGGAAAAAACAACATAGTGTCTTAGTAAGGTGTTGGGCCACCATGAGCTGCCAGAACAGCTTCAAGGTTCCTTGCCATGATTTTACAAGGCTCTGGAACTTGTGGTGGAATCTCTCGAGGAGCAAGGCACCCCAAGTTTATGCAGCACGAAGTACACTTTACAACATTCTAGGTCTAATCTAACACGTGCACGAGCAGGCGGCGGAAGTGGCTTCTCCAATGTATATACACACTTCTCCAATGTACATACATACACACAATGTAAAATATGAATCTCGCATATCACCGCATAGTGTAGAAATTCCCTAACAAACTCTATTGGGGGGACGGAACACCATTCCCACTAAAGATAGTCCCTCATTTGGTGTATTGATGATGTGGTGGGGAGCATAGGTGCTCAATTGGACTGACATCTGGTGACTGCAAAGGTCATAGCATACAATATGATTCACATCATTTTCATGCTCATCAAAACATTCCTCCTATGGTCATTGTCATCCTGGAAGAGTCCACTCCCATCAGGACAGAAATGTTTCATCATAGGATGAAGGTATACTTTGTACTGATTTGCAGTTACCGTTCTCTAAGGGGATACGTGCACTCAAACCAAGGGGACAATCATACCAGAAAAATGACGCCCATAGCATAACAGACTCCCTCACTGCAGAGTTCAAACATTCAGGCCTGTACCATTCTCTTGGTGTACAGTACTCCACACATGCACCTGCCAAGTTGTCGACATATTGGTGAAGGATGACTCATCTGACATATCACCTTTTTCCACATCTCTGTAGACCAGTACCTATAGTTTTTGCACCACTGAACTCTCAATGCACATTCATCTTTGCAATGAGGAATTTATTCACTGTCTGCAACCCTACTATAACATCCCTCTGTACGTAGTTGTTGAGGGACTGTTCTTGCTGACACAGTCTAATCACGTCCTGCATTGACATTCTCAGTCACCTGAGGAAGAGTTGCTATTCTGCTTGTCCTATCGCAGTAATGCATGAGCATCACGGTCATAAAATGTGCACTTTTGACCACAATTCAAGTCACCAGCGTTTGTGGTTGTTGAGTCATCCAGGTGATATTCCTGGCGCCATCCTTGGAGTCCATGTAGGTTAATTGACTCCCTGTATGAAAACAAGGCTGACATTTACAGAATAAGACCCCACACACATGGAAGCAGAGGTGTACACAACACCAACAACAGAGGAGGAAAGACGTGGTATGAATATTTATTTGGAGATTTTCATGTCAATTCATTGAACTATTATGGTTATTGGAAATTACACTCACTTGTTCACCAGATTCCGCTGCCACTTATCTTGAAACAAATCATGTCTGCTTCCCCCCAAAATTGTAAGGGGTATGCATTTGAATACAAACACTACAATGTAAATTAATTTAGAGAACGGAAAATCACAAATGAAAGGAATCTGCCAACATGGTAATAGCTGTATTTTCAAGTTCAGAGGAACTTCCGTGCCCTCTGGTGACATCGCTGACCTTAGACAAACTGATGTGACCGGCTGACTGTGAACAGGCCAGACATTGACAGGCCAGACATTCAAACAGTCAAGTCAGGAGACCAGCTGACTGAGCAGTCCCATTGAAATGTCGGAATGGCATTTGTAGTTGTGGTGAGTCTGCACTGTCCAGGCTCTTCATTCCACTACAAATACTACTGCTAGAACACTGAAACACACATTCCCAATGCCTTGGAGAAACAGTAAAATCCCTTACGGGTCCATTTGGTTCCATTTACTCTCTGAGTTAAATTAACACATTAACATTTTACAGTATCGTTACAGTAGGCACATCTGCCCTTTCGGTCGGTGAAAGTTGTGTGCTTTTATTGTTTTTCATTTATGGTTTGGCGTGCCTTAAAGACTGTTTGATGATACCAAGCAAATAGAGAAGACCTTCTGTTTGCTCAAGGCTCTTCTGTATATTTGACTACAAATGAAACCGTCACACTGGTAGACATGTTATGGGGTGGGTAACAATGACAAACAGTTGTCTAGGAACTCAGCACGCAATGCAGTCTGTCTTAGCAAAAATGTGTTTATTCTAGAGGTGCTTTGAAGAAAGCTGGTGTCTGTCTATAAAATTGGCTATACCAACAAAAAAGCCAAGAGCTGGGAGTAGGGTGTTAGCGAAGAAGAGAGACTTTGCGATGGGAAGGGATATCTTTCACTGGGCTATGCAAGTGACACAGAAACACGCACGCACGCACGCACGCACGCACGCACGCACACACACACACACACACACACACACACACACACACACACACCGAGGGCTATGTGAGGAATCCTTTTTATGACGTTATACAACAGACAGAAAGTCCTGTACTGGCTGTCCTGAGTGGGAAAGAACAGGGAGGCAGGAAGGGAACATAGCAGGGAGTGTCAATATGGTAAGCCCGGCCAAGCCAAGTCAGGCCTGGGTGTGTTAGACCAGTGAGTAGGGGGGCTTGGGGGAGATTCCGGCCCTGACAGGAAGGGTTTGGCATGGTGCTCCACACCAACCTGTCTCCAACTGTTCCCCCTCTCCGCTTTGTCCTTATGTCGCAATAACCAAGGAAAAGTACTCAAGCCCGGTGTCAGGTATCAGAGTGCTCTATATGTTGGCTGCCGTTTAATGTTCAAAACAAACTCTTGTGTAAGAGGACTTCCAGAAACTGCAACGGAACTCACAGCACCCTGAAGACTGACAGGAGAGGTTGATTTATTTGTTGGAAGTGTAAAGATACACAATGCTCGTTTACCATTTGAAAATCTGTGTTATATTCATTTAGCAACAGTGTCATGCAAAAACAAAACCAACATAGACCAACAAAGCTTACGGTTACATTTGTTCAAAAATAATGGTTCTAGATCTAGGTTTTAGATCTCATGCAGTTGCAATATTGCTCCATTGGAGCAGGAATAGTGCTTGAGAAGAATGGGCTGTAGTGTACCATACTCACACAATTTACATTTTAGGCATCTACGCTCTTTGCCAGAGTGAAGTACATGGTCAGTGCACTGTTGCATGATCATTTATCAAACAACAAACGTCTTAGATTGGTCAGAGATATCCTACAAAATTAGAAGTAAGCAGCATACCTCACACCTATCTAAAGTTGACAGGAACAATAGGGGGTTATGCTAAAAAACTAATTACTCCATATCAGCAGCCCTGCTTCACATAAACTGTTCATATTCATACAATACAATGAATCATGATCTCATAAAATAATGGAAAAGACAACAACGCAGAAAGGTTGTGGAGCCTCACCAAGCTTTATTTACATGCGCACCATTTCTTATACAAACTAGATTACAATTCAAAATGGAATACACAGGAAAAATACCCACTAACATCGAGAAGTCGAGAAGAAGCAAGATTACTAAAGGGTTACGTTCAAAGGGCAGGGTTCAGAGATGACATGAGGGCATAGGGAAGGGAGCTGGGCTGGGGCACCAACAGAGGATGGAAGGGCTCAGGAGAAGAGGATGAAACACAGAGGTCCAGGAAGTGACAAAGGTATCTAGTGGTAAGTTTCTTTGTTTAATTTTTTTTTGCTTTTCCCATCATGTTAAATTTCCGTATGGGGTTTTGTGGGTTTATGTGTGTGTGCGTGTGTGTGTTGGGCTTGAGACGAGTCTTCCGACTTCTGATAATGAGTTCTCTCCCTGAATGAAGCCGTTAGCAGTGAGTGCATGTGTGGAAGGCCTGTCCCACTACGACTAGGTGTAAACTAACCCCCCTAATAGTCTACATATGGAGTACAAAATATCAGGAACAACTCCCAAATATTGAGTGGTAACACCTGTTGCACAATCCTTATCTCGGTTTTATGAAGGCTTAGAAGTTCCTCTTTCATCCACTTGTCTACACTGTTCTTTGCGACTGAAGTGGATGTAGATGAATTCAGTCAAACAATAAAGGATTGTACTGTAGCTTTGCTTCCCTGGACAGGGAAAGAGGAAATGTTCCCAATATTTTCTACAGTCAGTGCAGATCAGTTGAAATACTTTGCTGTTTGCTCCGTTTCTCAGCATTCCCCCTGCCAACAGGAATGCGACAATGCACAATGCAGCTCTAGAAGGTTCTAGGTTTGTCTAGGTATACAAAAGTCCAGCTCATGGCCAGATGATAATCGATCCATGCCATGGAAAGCACCTTCTCCCTGCTGAAAGGACTGGGACATTAACCCACCCATGAAGGTAACGATCCGTCCATTGAGAGACTTTCCCCCATGTCTGCACCAAGATACAGTATAGTGTACATACTATATACACTCATAATGATAAACCCACAGAAAGGTGGGGCAATGGTGCATGCAGTGCATCTGTCAGCCCTGATTTTAGAAGGCGATAAACAGCACTACGTTTGTGGCTCTATGTTTATGAACAAGGACAGCTTCCAAGGACACAGGGTGCCTCCATATTACAATTCCTGTTGAGGCCTGGGCACCGTTGCAAAGGGGGTACAGCCAGATCATGCACTAAAGCTCAAGTTGCACAGTACTGTAGATCATTCTGGCCAGCCATGCACGCACGCACGCACACACGCACTCACACACACACACGCACTCACACACACGCACGCACGCACGCACGCACGCACGCACGCACGCACGCACGCACGCACGCACGCACGCACGCACGCACGCACGCACGCACGCACGCACGCACGCACGCACGCACGCACGCACGCACGCACACACACACACACACACACACACACACACACACACACACACACACGCACGCACACTTGACTCGGCCTCAAAGTGATATACACATGTCTGTGCACTATTTTACACAGCAGGGTAGCCCTTTTTTATGTAGCTACCCCCAGACACAGAAGGGGTACCAGGCTTCTCCAGAGGCTATGACGACACCACCATTTAAAAAAAGAAAACGAATCTGGTTCAACAACAAAATCGCTGGTAACGGTGCTTCCTTCCACTCGGCAAGTCGCATCATTTATCCTCTCTTTGACTCTTATCTCCCGAGGTATCACAAAAAAAGCCAAGGGGTCAAGTACACTACATGAGTATATAAGGACATAGAGTGAGTATATATGCATTTCACACGATTCATAATGCATAAATACATACATGCATACAGAAGGTCGTGCTGTATGCACCATGAGGGATAGTGAATAGGGGTAACACATCAGCGTGAAACACCATCCAAAAACAAAAACTTGTATAGTTCAACACTTACACACGCACGCACGCACACACACACACACACACACACACACACACACACTCACACACACACACACACACACACACACACACACACACACACACACATGAACACACGCTTGAGAGATACAGGAGGTGTAAACCTGGAGGAGCACCAGGCACATTCACAAGGGATGTATTTGTGTGTGCGTGTACATGTGCGTGTGTGTGTGTGTGTGTGTGTGTGTGTGTGTGTGTGTGTGTGCGTGTGTGTGTGCGTGTGTGTGTGCGTGCGTGTGTGTGTGTGCGTGTGTGTGTGCGTGTGTGTGTGCGTGTGTGTGTGTGTAACAAAATGACGGACCGAGCGAAGAGCCTAGATTCTGACTTGTCCTTCGCCTTCCCTCCTCTTTATCGCAACGGTCAACAGTTCACAGGTTACAAGTTCACAACACAAGCGTTATTGTTTTGCCAACAAATGTTTTAAATACCATCAAAATGGGAACTTGGTGTTACTTGGAAGGGGCGACCTCTGTCTTCTTCCCCCTGAGTGTTTGCTGTATATGCATAACAAGCCCCACAAACTCACAACAACAAAACAGCAGAGTTAAACACATATCCCTGCTGTTATTTTTCTCTACATAATGTATGTGTGTAATGTGTAAGCGTGTGGGTTGCGCGCGTGCACGCTTGTGTGTGCGTGTATGTGTGATTTGGCTGCCAGCATCTCCTACTGTCTGTTTCAAGTAATTTGGCAATATACACAGATAGCTTATTGTTTTGCTTGAAAAAACAAAATGGCTTCTAGAGGGACGAGCCTAGTGTATAGCTTCATTCCCAGCCTATAGATTCCACCTTGCCATGCTACAATTGTGGCTTCAGCTTTGGGCTCTGCAGGCTGCGGGTAAAAAAAAAATATGCACGGCTCGTTCTCAGTACAGGATTCAACACTGTTTACATAGCACCTGCTATGGTGTGGAAATGTTCACAAACCTAGGACACAGGTATTTATTTTGGCTACATAATATGCTGTGCTATACGACCTCGACAGAACCCAACCAAAGCTAAGAAAGCCTGTTTCCCCTCCTTCTAGGATTTTCCACTTATTTGAAATCCCTGCTGCCCCATACTGTACAAAATATCCATGAAAGAGATTTTATTCTTCTGACATTTTCTTTTCTTTTCTTTACAGTTAGATACACACAAACGATAGAAATCTTTCTATAGTATTCGGCTAATTGTATTGTCATTTCCAATATACCATAATTAATCATAATTGGAGCTAATCAAGCAATTCCTAAGATACAACAAGTGCATGGAATTATGTTATTAAATCAGAACGTAATAAGGGCTTTGCTAATTTGGGGGGCAAAATGTGTGGGTGTCAGTGTGTGTGCATGTTGTATGCATGTGTGTTGAGTGCTCCATGAGTGCAATATCACTCTTCACCCTCTCTTTCCTTTTTTGTCAATACATCAATACTTTTTATACAGACCTGTGTGATGCAGAAACAAGTAATGATAAAAACAGGAAGTTCAAAAACAAACATTGAACATTTAAAATCACAGAACGAAACCAGAGGGGGAGTTTCGCAAAACATAACACATCCCAGAAAACCACTGGATTAGATTTACATCACATCACGTTTGTTTATCATTTTACATTTTGTCTTTTTTTTTTCTTCTTCTTCGCGACAACTGCAACGTGCACCTTTTAGTCCTTGCGTTTCACCTCAAAGTCTGTCCGATGATCAGTGTATCTATTTGCAATCAATACACTCTGTCCAACTGGTTGTCAAAGGGAAACTTGCATAATTCTGAGATCAGTTCTTTTGTGGTGTTTTTACAGGAGGCTTTGAGGGCTGACGTTCTGCGTCTACGGAGTTTGTCAAATAGTTTCATGGTTCATCGTCAGTGTGGGAGCCACGGTAAAGCTCTCGAACAGGTTAGTCTTCTGTAAACAGAGGGTTTGTGTTTCACGTTGTGCTGATGGCAGGTTTGGCAAAAAAGGACGTTGTGTGTCTGTATCTCCTCTTGCACTACAGTTCGGACCTGGGGAGACAACGATAACAATAGAATTGTCATTGTCATTAGCAAAATCCTGTTTCTTTGTCCTGTCCTGATATTCAGAGTTAGCTCCATCTGAATGTCCGTACTATTTCAGAAAACATCACCCATGTATTTTTTACAAGTCACTGGAAATGGTGTGTATGACTGAATGTAAACACAAGCACGCACACATGCGCAGTCTGCGCACACACATGCACGCACACACACACACACACACACACACACACACACACACACACACACACACACCACGCCATACACACCTGCTCTGCTTCTTCCTGGGCCGAGGGGCTCTCAACCAGGGACCCAGCTCTGCTTGCTGGTGGTGAAGTTGCCAACACCATTCATGTTGGCTAGAGACTCAAAGTTAAAGTCCAGACCATCTGCGTCCATCAGCTCGTTCCTGATGATGGAGTCCATGTCACACTCCAGGCTGCCATTGAACATGTCCAGGTCCAGGTCGGCGGGGAAACGGTCTGGGCAGATCCCCCCGCCGCTGCCCGCTGTCCCATTCAGGAAGATGGACGAGTCGATCTGCATCGAAGAAGACCCATTTCCTCCCAGCGGGGAGTGCAGGAGCTGCTGTTTGGCGTTGGCCAGGGCGTTGGCCTCGTTGAGGCTGAACCCCCCGTTCAAGGACCTCAGTGCACTCTGGTTGTGGTTGTTGGTTTGCAGCAGCAGCCCCCCCTGGACACCCTGACCGCCTCCGGTGCTCCCGAAGGTCATCATGGGGTCACTGCGAAGCATGAGGCTTCGGCGGGAGTTCTGGGAGATGATGGCGGCGGTGCTGGCCTGAGACATCAGCGGGTCGGACTGGGTCATCATGACGTCGCTGTGACTGTGGCCGTCGGCGTTGAGCAGGTCCTGCAGTGTCTGGCTGCCAAAGCGGGAGATGCTGGAGAACGACGTCTGCTTGTTCTCCTGGATGGTCTGCATGGGGGACGGACGCAGAGAGGAGGCCGCCGGGTGGGGCCCGAAGATGGAGTTACTGTAGCCGGTGCCTCCGCCGTTGGAGGGAGAGGTTGTGGAGGGAGAAGAGGTGGAAGAAGGTGAGTCAAGCCCGTTGGGTTTCGTCCCGAAAATGAACCCTGAGGAACCCCTCGAAGTGGCCGGTCCCGGAGCGGAGTCCACCAGGTTGATGTTATCCAGCAACTCATCCATCAGGTCATCGGTCAGTCCTTCATTCAGGTTCATGGTACCTGCCAGGACCGCCAGGCGAGGCAACTCGGCCGGCGGGGCTTTTACGTTGACCGTGACGGGGACGCTGCCGGGAGACAGCGCCCGGCCGGGGCTGGAGTAGAGCATGGGCGAGAGCGGGGGCTCGTCGTCGGGCACTTCGTCCAGCTCGGGGTTGGCCAAGATGGGCGAGAGGCGGCCACTCAGCGTGCTGGCGTTGGAGTTGGTGCGGGAGCGAAAGTCCGTCCAAGTGTCTAGCTCCTCGCTGCTACGTGACGTGGGACTGCCAGGCCACTTGGATAGGCCCGAGGGGCTGTCTCCGCCCCCGTCTCCGGCCGCGGCCGCCGCGGCCTGCAGGGCGGCCTTCTTCTTGGCAGCGCGGCCCCGGGCAGACTTGGTGTATTTGTTGCTATTGTCCATGGAGACGGCACGCCGCCGGGGGGCCTTGCCGCCCTTCCCGCCCTCCGGGTTGATCATCCACCAGGAACTCTTCCCCGTTCCCTCGTTCTGGACGCGGATGAAGCGGCTGTGCAGGGACAGGTTGTGCCGGATGGAATTCTGTCAGGGAAAAAGTGGGACAGAGAGAGAGAACTGTGTAAGTCGTGTGTACAAAATCATTTTGGAACAATTACTATTACAATGGCCTGTCATTAATATTGATCGGTTCTATTCTTGTGCATTTGCTAATGTACCATTCAAAGAATAGCTCTCATTAAGTCCAAGGGTATTGATTAATAAACCACCCACTGAGTTGGGGATAATGATTAAGCAGCAAGATAAATTGCTGCTCTTGGCAACAACGGTAGTGCTGTAAAAGCAACACACCAGACCAAATTCTTCAATTACTTGTTCATTCATTAAATACATGACAGCAAGACTGAAAACATACAGTACATGATGTCGCTGTTATCCCCATTGTAGCTGGCTTATGTTTGTGAATGTGTGTGTGTGTGTGTGTGTGTGTGTGTGTGTGTGTGTGTGTGTGTGTGTGTGTGTGTGTGTGTGTGTGTGTGTGTGTGTGTGTGTGTGTGTGTGTGTGTGTGCGCGAGAGAGAGATGGAGAAAAAGAGCGAGTGTGTTGGTGCCTGGTGAAACAAAGCAGCCTGCTCGATTATGAATGACACATACAAAAGGACCCCCCTTGCTGAGTTGCGTAAGCTGTGTGTTTTGAAGCCTGTGTCATATCGTGTGTCTGTATGCGTGTGTGAGTCACTGCTGGTGTTTATTGATCAGCCCTGGGCTTCTTCATGTGGAGCACCCAGGAGACTCATTGCGGGGAAACGGGTTCTCAAACAAAGAAAGGCTGAGGTGCCTTTCTTATGACTGTTTTGTTTATAGAACAGAGCATACAGTATGAACAGCCGAATCCCGAACTGCAGCGGAATGCCTCCTGTCACGGCAACACTTGTTGATCCCGCTGCAGGTTTTTCAGACAATGATTTATCAGGTTGGAGATGTGCTTTTCCACTCTGAAATGTATCACCTGGGCGTATTATCTAAATCTAAGCTCAGATAAGAATCATGTGTGACAGCTAGAAATTTGTCTTTGCATGGACTGGAGGATTCGGTTACAATGAGAGAAGTAACTTCCAAAGAGACTGTGGATTATTTTATCCACTTTCAAGCTGCCGTCCCTATTAACCTATTAAGACCTGAGGCGATTCTTAAAAATCATTTCTAAATCCTAACAGTTTTTTGAAAAAAAAAATCCAAAAACATTTTTTTCAAGATTTTTCAAAAATAGCAGATCTACAAGCTCATACTGCAATGAGCTTGTATATCTGCAATTTAAATAGGACTCGAGTGTTTTAACAAGCCCATAATCTTCAAAGGTCATTTTAAGCAAATGAACTCATAGATGTTACAGTATATTGCATTAGGGCTAAATGTGAATGACTAACTGCAGAAGGATTGGATACAGGCAGAGGGCAGGGAAGTTGTATGAGCGAGTTTTGTGGGTGTGACAGGTCATTAAGGAACCAACAGGGAGTTAAGACTGATGTCACAGGGCTGGGTCATATTTACACCATATGGACAATTACATTGGTCACAAAAGCCTATTCGTGTTTTATGGCCTGATTGTTATGTTGTCTAACTGACACGTGTCTATCCCCATTACCCTGGGTGCCTTCTAATTATAACCAGTGTTTTAAATGATGGATTAGTGCGCTGGATTTATGATCCATGAAGGGACTGGATTGAGTGTTCCATGAGAGAGTGCAGAGCGCTGATGGAAAGAGGAACTATATGACTCTAAACTCCTACTTACTGCTGTGAAGAACAGCCATGTGCATGTCCATCTGGACACACCAATGCACACGTATACACACAATGTACACATGCACGTACACATACTTACTTACTCACATACACGCACGCACGCACGCGCACACACACACACACACACACACACACACACACACACACACGCACACACACACACACACACACACACACACACGTACACACGCAGCCATCTGGTTGCTTGAGCCGTCATGATTTCATACCATGGGCCACTAATATGATAGTATAATGATGGGTACACACACATGTCAAAACACACCCGCACAAACACAAAGAGCATCAAATTATCATGTATGAATTCAGAGATTTAGAAAAAGAGCATTGTCGGTTGACACATTGTAATGGTTTGCCTCCCACTGTCCAACAGCTACAGATGGCCTCCTAACTACAATAACAGCCTCTTAATGTGCTAACGGGTTATCCACTTGAACCCCAGCATGCCTATTCTAGGGGGGGGGGGGGTTGGCAAAAATAGCAGATCTACAAGCTAAAAAAAACGCGCCGACAAGACCGTCGGCTGACACTGTGATTGGTCAACCAAAAAACACACCACTGTTTCTGAGCTGAACTAAGCAGAAACGTTAGCGATAAAGCCATTTCATGACGTCTTTAAACAGTGTATGTCATCATATTACGGTTTTGTCAAACGTATTGTACTAGAGAATTACATAAACATACATTATTATTATAATATACCCTCCTCCTCCCTGCTAGTGTTCATCTCCAAGCCTGTTGTTCCTGGAACACATGGCCCAGAGTGGGCCCCCAGGGACACTGAGGCTATGCTATATCCTCCCATATAAACAATTCAACCACCATGCAAAACATGCACTCATTTCACCATCTACTCCAGCCCCCCATTCCCCCCATATGTACAATGTTTTCCCTCCCGAAAACGGGGCGGATTCCTGGGACTCGAATCGATGCAAGCCAAAGTCATTTGGAGTGTTTTTTTGTGGGAGTCGTGATATTGTTTTCCACTAACCAGCCTTGTCTTTGGATCGCCCTGGGGTTATGGTTTACAGTTGATTCGGCCTGGACTGTTATTCTGGTCACAGGCGGTCCAATAAAGCAGTGGTTCTCAACCTGTGGGTCGGGAGTCCCCACATAATTTTGTTTTGGTGGGGGTCCCAGCAGATATTTCCAGTGTTCATTTATCCATTTGTTTGTTATCCATCCTCAGAGCTAAGGATTTTACAGTGTGTGTGTGTGTGTGTGTGTGTGTGTGTGCGCGTGTGTGCGTGTGTGTGTGCATGTGCGTGTGCATCGACTGACATGAATGTATGAAGGCAGGGCGCTAGATGGTTGTGACGTGTTGTGAGCTTGTAGATCAGCTAATTTCTGTGTGTGACACCGGTGTGCAACTAAGTATAAATCACCCTTAAGAAATACCACAGGGAACAGTGTTTACCTTCCTTACGCCAGCATCTCTGGAGGCATGACATAAGGCTGTTTTATTAGACAAAAACGCACACACAAACACTCACACACTTAAATACTTCCAGCTGCCCTAGCCATGTACAGTAAATAGCGGCGGGAGTAAAGGGTTTGGTGCTCAATAGTAGCCGAATTTTGGGTCCCAGATGAAAAAGTTTGGGAACTCCTGCTTTACTGTATTATTCTTCAAATATCACTTGAGTTTTTCACACTGGCTGTGACAGGTCAGAGAGAGAGAGAAAGAGAGATAACAGGATTTTCTTTTCTTTCTTTTAAGCCATTATGTCTGATGACAGTGAATCCATCCCTCCCTTCCTTTACATCAGCCTCTTTCTCAGAAGAGAACATATACTTAAGATAATATCTCTGGTCTCTGGAGGCTTTCACAATGTCTTCTAGGAACAGTCTCCTCATTTAACTCTGAGTGTACACATGCACCCAAATGGCCTTTGTACACTCAGAGTTAAACTATTACTGAAAATCAATTTAGGCGGGATTATCCAGCTTCTAATTGGATTCACCTGTTCAAGCTGACTCGTCAACAGCAAGAATATTAACCCACCCCAGCGCGTGCGTGCGTGTGTAGGTGCGTGCGTGTGTGTGTGTGTGTATGTGGAACGCCACAGAGGGAGTGGACTGTGTTTACTTCACTGACTTGTCTTCTGGGTTATTCCCAATCCCGAAGCCCATTAAGAAAAACAGCTCACCGGGACAGCAGCCCTGATTCATAACCCCCTACTCTGGCTGCCAGGAGCGCTCACTTTTCGTGCGCGCACGCACACACACACACACACACACACACACACACACACACAGACACACACACACACACACACACACACACGTACGCATGCACACAGAGCTGGAGGCAGCAATCTTCAAGGGGATAACAACACTGATATTGCTCTCTTTCCCGCCCAGTTACCATTTAATATGGAACTGACAGCATATTCCTTGTATACACACACACACACACACACACACA
>NC_137616.1:26178398-26305898 GCF_963280865.1 Gymnoscopelus braueri | reverse complement strand
CTTTTTCACAGTCTGGGTTAGAGTACTATGGGCACTGCCTAGAGACCACCACTTACGGGGGGCTAGCATGTCTGAGTGTGTGTGTGTGTGTGTGTGTGTGTGTGTGTGTGTGTGTGTGTGTGTGTGTGTGCGCGTGTGTGTGTGTGTGTGTGTGTGTGTGTGTGTGTGTGTGCGTGTGCGTGTGCGTGTGCGTGTGCGTGTGTGTGTGTGTGTGTGAGCACTTAGGAGTAGGTACTGCAGGAAGATTTAGGTTAACGTGAATTATTCATCGCTTAAGACACTTCTTTGCCAGCAGCCAGCCCACACACTTCAGCAGCCAGAATCGAACAACTAGCTATGGGAGGATACCGCTGTTTAGTTCAGTACAAAAGTTGCAATTCCATGTATATTATGTAAGCCAGTCTTCCCATAAAGAATGGCGTTCTTTGTCCAAGACCCTGTGAGGATATCTTGTGACCAACTTTGGGGTCATGACCCATCTGTTGGAAACACACCAGTTTTTCTGTCTCCGAGTGTGGTGGTGTGGCACAGAGTACAGTAGATACAGCCAGGTGGGTACAGTATGTACAGTAGATATGGTTAATATGCAACACACTCTTATGCTCAGGGTTTCCCTCCCCTTTTCTAGCTTTGCAAAACACCCCATTTTCTCTGGATGGATGGATAGCCTTCCCTCGTTCTCTCCCTGGTTTTTGAGGGGGGAAAAAATCAACCGTTGTTCTTACAAAGGGAACGTGTCGTTCACCACTGTGCGCTCTGCAAGGTGCTGTGTTTGTTGTGTGTGCACGTGTGTGTGTGTGTGTGTGTGTGTGTGCGTGTGCGTGTGCGTGTGCGTGTGCGTGTGTGTGTGTGTGTGTGTGTGTGTGTGTGTGTGTGTGTGTGTGTGAGAGAGAGACAGACTAACATTACTGTACTATTGCACAGCCTGGTGCAACAGGGCGCCCGTATTAATTCCTTCCCTCCCCACCACCCTACGCTCCTATACTCCCCTAGTTTCCTCTCATCTTCAGATCCCCTTCTTCTTTTAACCACCCCCCCCCCCCTCACCCCCTCACAGCCTCTCTCCCCCTTTCCCTCTCTTGCCTCAGTCTCAGTCTCTCTGGGGTTTGAAAGTTGGAACGTGGCCAATTAACACAACAGCCCAGTTCACCACCGCTGGGCTGGTGGAGGAGGGGAAGCGAGAGAGAGAGAGAGGGGGGGGGGGGGAGAGAGAGCTCACATCGCTACACACTGACCTACATACGCTTCCACCCAGCTGATTGAGTCCTATGTTGAGGCCTGCGGCCTATCATGGGTGGGGGTGGAGTGCCAGCCAGCCAATGGCATGGGCCGCTCTCCATGGAGCCCTCGCGCTGTCTCCATACAGTTTTCACCTATCATACACCCAGGCAGAGAGAGCATTACAGAGACAGAATGAGAGACACAGAGAGAGAGGGAGAAAGAGAGAGAGAGAGAGAGAGAGAGTGCACTACAGAAGAGAGAGTCAGATTAAGGGACAGCAGGCAGAAGAGAATGAGGGAGATAATATGAGAGAGAGGGAGAGAGAGAGAGAGAGAGAGAGAGAGAGAGAGAGAGAGAGTGTGAGTGAGACAAAGTATGGAGGCATAATATGGCTCAGAGTCCAGACAGACAAAAATAACCGGCTATTCCTCCCTTTGCTCTCTCACTCCTTCTCCATCTCCCGCGGGCAAGTGCGACTGTAGACAGATGAGTGCTAATACGGGCTAATGCTAAAGAGTGGATTAGTGCCCCATATGTGTCCCTCCTCCATTCTCAGCCCATAGGCAGAGGCACTAGCCTTTTCTGGAGCTGCACAGTCTGATTTTGGAAGATACATTAGGTTTGTATTCAACAGCAGTTGCTTTATGACCTGTGACCCCTGCTTCAGGGAAAACCTGGCCGCCGCACCACCAACTATAGCAGAGACTGGATTCTAGTATCTGCATCCAGGGTTCGACTTGTAAAAAGAAAAAACAGAGGGGGGACGTTTTCTTAACCACTTACGCCCTATGTACTTCTTCGTACGTCAAGAATTGCTTATTTAAAAGCTCATAACACACAATGCGACATATTGTGTGAGCTTGTAGATCTGTTATTTTTTTGCTATGTAATATGTTTTGACAAATTTACCCCAAAATAGGGACGCCAGGACTAATGTGGCTAAATTGTGAATATTATTGTCAAACATAAATATCAAACATATCAGTCTACATTTTGCAACAAAAATAAAAATGATTCAGTCTGACCAGAAGCATGGATAAAACACATCCCTCAAAAGCAGAGGCATGGACCCCCCGCCCCCTCCCCAGCAAATGGAAACCTGTGCACCTTATGTGTTCAAAGGCAAGCTATACAGACACGTTATGTTACAAATCTAGACGCAAAATCTACGCAACAAAGCCACACATGGAACATGTGGCAGGCAGGTAGACAGAGATTATTGTACTTTTTTTTTTTTTGGATGTGCATGTGTGTGGTTCAAGGCTCTCACATTGTACACACCTCAGCCTCTGCAAAAACCTGTAAAACCACCTCAGAGACGAGGTGGGGATTCCTGGCACACAAGGCGGCATGGAGAGTTCAAACCGCGGCCAGCACTAACCCTATTCTATTTCCCTCACAGAGCAACCCTTACATAAGTTCAGTATCTTTAACCCTCTTCGACCTGGCGTCTCTATTTTGGGCATGTAAGCAAACACACAAAAAGAAGCTGAAATAGCTTATCTACAAGCTCACAAGCCATCGCATCGCAAGCTTGTAGATCGGCTATTTTCGCAATTCATCAGGCAACGAAGTACATAGAGCTTACGTGGTTTAAGTACAACGAAGATAATCAGTTTTGGCAAGCAGAGCAACACCATAGGAGCTTCTCTTCTATTCTATCCTATTCTGCTCCCAAAAGACAACTTGGCATCGTTTTGCTGTGGAGGCAAAAAAAAAAGAAACGGAAGGAAAACAGGCACAAGAGTGAGAAAATAATAGGCCAAGAAAAGAAACCCGAAGGAAAAGGAGGGGGCTGGAAGGAGGTGGGCCGAGGGGAGCGTGAGGAGGCACACTAACCCATATTTAAAGAGATGGAGGACTACACCGCTCCAGCCAACCAGTCTGGGAGTGATGGATTATGGGAAATGGAGAGAAGACAAAGAGCTATACGTGGGGCCCAGGGAAGAGATGGCTGTGTAAAAGGTGAAAACAAACCTAACCAAATGGACCCGTAAGGGACCGTTTGGTTACATCTGCACACTCAGAGGTGCAGGTCAAACATATGTGTGGCCGTGCACATCTGTGCAAAAAAAAATGCTCTTCTATGCACGCACGCACGCACGCACGCACGCACGCACGCACGCACGCGCACACGCACACGCACACACAGAGTACATTAATCAGCCTAAAAGCCTTTCTGCTCCACACAGTGATGTCATCCTATGATGGTAGTCAACAGCCCATTCCTACAGGATGCAGGATAGTCTGCGCGCGCACACACACACACACACACACACACACACACACAGACACAGACACACACACACACACACGCACGCACACACACACACACACACACACACACACACACACACACACACACACACACACACTCACACACTCACACACACACACACACACACACACACACACACACACACACACACAGAGGGCTGGGCAATTAACTGAAAATATATTAAAACCAATATTTAGAACCAATAATTGACTTATAACCGAATAATCGACACAAAGAAAAGAGATTATTTTATAATCGACTAAATCGATTAGTCTGGTTAACAACTTAATCTTGCATTATACAATAGCTGGTCTACAAGCGACGCCTTTGAGCTTGTAGATCTGCTAATTTCACAATAGTGTTTTTTTTCATTACGTTCATTAATCGTAATCGAGGCAAAGGTTTTGGAATAATCATATTGATTTGAAGTCATATCGCCCAACCCTTTCTCACACACACACACACACACACACACACACACACACACACACACACACACACACACACACACACACACACACACACACACACACACACACACACACACACACACACACACACACACACACACACACACACAGGAGAGGTGGTGGGTCCTCATGAATAATGCACACTTTGACTGAAGTGCTCATATGAAAATGGATTCCCCACCAATATTGACCCGTCTACTTGACGAGGGAAAAAAAAAAAAAAAAAAAAAAAAAACCCAGCGCCACTCAACCCGCTAAGCTCTCTCCAGTGTGCAGGGGTCCGGGGCAGGATCATTATATTGTGACAGCGAGAAGGGCAGAAGGAGAGCCTGGGGGTTGCCCCGCTACAGTCCAAACACAGTGCCCAATGCCCATAAACACATTCTCAGAGTGAACGTAGTAGAGCAGCGATGCTCAACCTGTGGCCCGGGGACTACTAGCGGGGCCGCGAGGGTATTGTAAAGTGGGACCCCAAATAATTAGCGAAACACTAAGGTTTTAATGATAAAATTACTAAAAAATGTCATGGTGTTTTTTCTTTAAAACCTTGAAAAGACTTTTCTTTGTGATACCGATAAATTGGAACATAAAGTATACTCTACGTTAGTTCCATTGATCCAAGCCGGAACGCAATCGATTGATTTATCGTTAAAATAAACATGATCTGGAAATGCACGCGGCCCACCAATCTGACCAGTTTAACGTGCATTACACATGCATGCGTGCGTGTTTGCGTGTTACAATGCATCGACTAAATCGACTAAATCGAAAGGTGGAGCCGAATTGATCGACAGTCCCATGCAAAGTGTGCGCCTCAGGACGACACTTGACTACACTACTGTAGCAGCATCAGAAAAGAGCTTTCCACTGTGACATATAGTGACAAACTATCTTCCCTCAAGTGCTGTCTGTAAGGCTGTACAGCAGTGGGTTTCAACCCTTTTCATACCAAGGGCCATTATTTATTCCTGCATTTGAGCCACGGACCACCGTTTGATGAGATTTAGCCTCTCAGACCCAAAACTTAGAATAGTTTGTTGTCGTTGGATAAAGATTTTGTTCACAATTCCATGCTGTATTGATGTACCATATGGGAGATAACAGGCAAACGTTGATCAAAATAACAATTCTTTAATTAAGGAATGCTCTTGAGAGCGTAAAATGAAACCAAATGGACCCGTAAGGGTCCATTTGGTTTCATTTTACACTCTCAAGAGTTAAAGATCTATAAGGGTCCATTTGGTTACCAACTCTCCATCATTTAGCAGGGGACCACCTGGAACCCCCTCAAGGTCCACTGGTGGTCCCCGGACCACTGGTTGAGAACCACTGCTTTGTACAGTACTATGGTGAAAAGAAAGAAAGACAGTCTCTTGGTAAACATTGGCAGAGGTGTGTGTGTTCATTCAAGGCATCACGTTTACAAAGGTTTGCGTATAGAAACCTCTTTTGAGATTGCGCCGGAGATTTAAAGTAAAAAAAATGAACATTTGGTTAATAAGAAAACAAACATAACAATGTCCTTGAACACACTTCATGTGTGTCAGCATTAAGGCTAAAGGTTTGTTCTTGGGATCTTCAAATGGAGGGTTGTTGTGTGACAGTGAGTATCATGTGTATATTGTTATGTATATAGTTGTTAGTTGTTACATAGTAACAACGTTAAGGCAGAGTAGCAGAGCACAGGCATTTCTGCTCTCTCTCTCTCTCTCCCCCACCCAGATCACATGACCACATAAGCACTACCCACTGTACGTACCCTCCCCCACCGCACGTACACTACAGATGGAGTGAACCAGAGAGAGTGGAGGATGGCGGTTAGCGGGGAAGGAGAAGAACAGAGAAAGGGGGTAAAAAGGAGAAAGAAAGATGGAGAGAAAGTGTAGGCAAGGGGCCCTTGCCTTTCTCTCTCTCTCTCTCTCTCTCACTCTCTGCCCTTTATCTAAGCCTCGCCCCCATGTCACTGTGACCTGCAGAATCCCCCCCTGCACAGAAAGGAGGGCAAAGAAAGAGAGAGAGAGAGAGAGAGAGAGAAGAGAGAGAGAGAGAGAGAGAGAGAGAGAGAGAGAGAGAGAGAGAGAGAGAGAGAGAAAGTTAGCAGAGGGAAAGTGAGGATCCCTCTGGACAAAAATGTTCAACAACAGCTGAGGCCAGGGCTTTCCCCTCTGTTTGCCCAACCCCCTCACCATACAGTACAGACACACACACACACACACACACACACACACACACACACACACACACACACAGACACGCGTGCGTGTGCACACACACACAAACACACCCGCACACACGCACAAATGTGCACACAAATACGGACATTCATGGCGAACACAAAGACTCCACTACTGGGGCCCCTCAACATCAACACGCCTGGAGTGAATGTGGGAAAAAAATAAGGAATTAGCATTTGTGTGTGTGCGTGTGTGCACGTGTCCGTGCATCTGTTAGTATGCGAGTCCCCATACACACTCCTAATGAGGAGGGTTGCAACTATCCGCCAAAGTTGTGTTCGAGTGAGTGGTATATGTAGTATGATGTATATCGGTCGTGCATGCTGGTGCATGCTTGCAAACGTATGCCTGATTTATACTTGTATACCACGATGTGTCGAGATGCAACGTGTTGTGAGCTTGCACATCAGCTATTTTCACGCAGGAAAAGAAAACTCATGCACAAGTTTTCCTTGACAATTGTTGCCTGTGTTCAAGTGTGTGTTCGCGAGTGGGCAAAGCACAAGAATGTGTGTGTGTGTGTGTGTGTGTGTGTGTGTGTGTGTGTGTGTGTGTGTGTGTGTGTGTGTGTGTGTGTGTGTGTGTGTGTGTGTGTGTGAGTGTGTGTGTGTGTGTGTGTGTGTGTGTGTGTGTGTGTGTGTGTGTGTGTGTGTGTGTGTGTGTGTGTGTGTGAGTGTGTTAGGGCTTTCACCAACTAGTCGACGTATAACCACTAGTTGACTTTGTTGGTACTAGTCGAAAAGTTATTTTTTTTGTAATTTGTTTTAATGCCATAGTAATGGCCCATCTTACTATTATTTTTATCCTCCTGACTTAATTTTTTATCAAAAGGGGGTCAAAAGTATGCCCAATAAAAGCTTATTATTGGGCAATGGGGATCCTTGGAGACGCTGCTGTGGTGCTGTGCTGCTGTGCCAGAAGCGCTTCCCTTAAAACGCCATAAAAATAAGGGCAGGAGGATAATAATAATAGTAATATAGTAGTAGGATGGCATTAAAACAATTCCCCCCCTAAAAAAAATTACATTTTTTAAATGTAAATTTCGACTAGTCAACTAGTCGACTACTACTTGGTCAAATGAGTCGACTAGTAAAAATCATTAGTTGTGAATGCCCTAGTGTGTATGTTTGTGTGTGTGTGTGTGTGCGTGCGTGTGTGTGTGTCCGTCCATGCACGTGTGTGCATGTGTATTCCTCCTTTCCACTGAGCCATTTTGAGAGCCGAGGTCTTCAGGTCAGTGTCTCTGGCTATCAGTTACTCTCTCCAGCAGCGCCAAGGGATCCACTGATTGACTGACAGATGGCCGTCTGCTCGGGATGGGAGGGTTAAAGGGGTATTTCACTTTAAATGGTTAAAATGGAGTTTGAAGTTCAATGTGTTTCAATATGTTATTTTCTTTTCTTTACCGTTTAAAATTCCCTCCAATATGTTTCTCGCCTTGTGCTGATGTTATTTTATCTTGTGGTGTAAAGAACTCAGTGACCTTGTTTTTAAAAGCGCTATGCAAATAAAAGGCGAAAGTTGGAAGCGGGAATAAATACACATATAGATATATACACACACACACACACATGCAAGCTACACACAAGGCTCAGGAAAAACACCATCCTTGATGGAGGAGCGAGATGAAAGAGACATGACAGATAGAATACCACAGAAAGAGTGGAAGGCTCGGTGTCTGGGCACTGCAGAGTAGTGCCCAATGTGCCTTGGGGCTCTGGAGCAATTTCATGCCCTCATAAGCAATGAGAGACAGACACACACACACACCCACACACACACACGCACACGCACACGCACACACACACGCACGCGCACGCGCACGCGCACACACACACACACACACACACACACACACACACTTTTACACACTGAAAGTCACTCTACGTAAGTCCGTAAGTACGTAAGTCACAGCTACCCTCATCAGATGAAAAACAGCATGGCACGTGAGAGTCAGCGTGAGAGAGAGTAAGGTGGGGAACAAAAAGAATTTGCCTTTGGTAAAGGTTGTAGCAGAGTGCTTTTAGAATTAAGAAAAGTGTTGTGCTTTTATTGTCATTGACCGCGGAGAGTACATTTACTTATTGTCCTGAGTCACAGTTTTAGCCAAGCAGTCAAAAGCAACACACGTACTGTACAGATTTTTTTTTTTAAGTGAAAGAAAGGCATTGTGGGGAAAGGTTTGAGGACAAAGACGAACATTGCTTCAGGCTCTCTGACTACAAATGCTGTTCCTGCGGTTGTTGCCGGAGTCAAACACAGGAGTCCTCCCCCAACGTTTACCTGACATTTATGGGTGAGGGGTCATGCTAGAGAACCTTTCTCCGGGTTTCTTTGCCAGTTGTCACTGTTATGACCGTATCCTTCATCAGCTTGAGGTATAAATGCCCCTTGCCCATTGGAACCAGAATCACATTTCACTTAGTCTATGTCCTTCAAGCCTCCACCACAACACAGCTGGGATCGTTTAATCCGATTCTAGTCTCATTCTGTTTCTGAAGTAAAAAAAAAATACATGAACACCAGTCAACCATTCATTCTGCCGAACTTGTCCTCTCATTAGTTGGCAAAAGGGTAAAGCTGGTTTATGCAATGTCAGCAAACACACCGCATATAGCTTCCTGATTGGAACGGCCCATATTTGCCTGTGCTCTACAGGCATAATCTCCAGACCCTTATCACCCCCCCCCTTTCTCTTATAGAGCCCAGGTGTGCAAACATGCAGGTTTACTTAGGCCTCATAAACAATGACAGATAAGAGGAGGGAAGAAGAGAAATGAGGAGAGAAGAGAGGGTTGGCCTGGTTCCGCAGTTCCAAGGGGCACGTTAGAATGACCTTCCACCTCTGGACTGTGTCTTGGCCTAGATCTTAAGTCCTGAGATGGCTAGAAGCTATAGCCTAACTGGAAGCTGTCGCAAGACGCGGGAATGACTGGAAATCACCTGTTCGCGTGCCCCAGTCAAATATTTCCTCACCACTCCTTGGGCTAAAAATATTAACTGTGGCTCTAGATCTGTGAAAAAAAAGGTGACCGCTGTTTTCATCCTCCTAATGTCAAGTCAACTAAAAGTCTGAATGAAGACTACAGGTTGTTCCACACCAACCTACTCGACCTCCAGGCAAACCACTCTCATTGTCAAATATTTCTTTTTTAAATTGCATTTCTGCGGTTGCATAAGGAGAGTGACGCTAGGGAAGGGTTGGCATGTAAAATGTTAAATGGTGCATTTATATAGTGCCTTTCTCCAAAGCGCATTATATTCACCCATTCACACACCGACGGCAGAGGAAACCATGCAAGGCACCAACCTGCTCATTGTGAGCAATTCAGTGTCTTGCTCAAGGTCACTAACTCTGGGGGAGCCCGGGATCAAACCGGAAACCTTCTCCTGAGCCACTGCCGCCCTGTAACATCATATCCTCAGTGTTCATTTAACTCTGAGAGTGTAAAAAGGGTTCCAGAGGACTGTAGGACTCAAACGCAAATCTTGAGTAGAGGTTATGTGCCTTAATATCCTAATCCCTGGAAAAAAAATAAACTTCAAACAGTGAAGTCAGATGTTCGGTTAGATGGAGGGAGGACTACAGTAACTGAAACATTGTGTGTTTGCTCAAGACCATGGTAATTAAGCTCCCCGTGCATGCCGTGCAGCGAGGCATTCAAAACATTTTCCCATGTTTAATAAATGTTAAATACTTACATGTGAATTGCTCAAGTGAAACAGAACTTTGCCCCTAAGTGCCCCTGTAATACTCTGCCTTTAAAGCACGTGAAGGCACACAGACATATATGCAGGCGTGCACGTCCACACACACACACACACACACACACACACACACACACACACACACACACACACACACACACACACACACACACACACACACACACACACACACACACACACACACACACACACACACACACACACACACACACACCCTTTGATGTAACTTCAGCTGTTACCATAAGCCTTGCCTCTCTGTTCCACTGTTCAGTGGCTAAACCAGACTTAACAATAGCTCTCCTTCATCCCCAGAGTACACTCCCTACACACACACACACACACACACACACACACACACACACACACACACACACACACACACACACACACACAGTTTTGACTTGACTTCATAAAGAGTGGGATTAGCAATAAGAGGCAAGTGTGTGACGGACCTACGACAGAACTATAACAATGAACATTGAACCACCTCAGCTTCAATCCAACTCTAGATTTCAACCACACGCATATGCACACATCGAGTAGGCCCTGAAAGGACTTAACATACGAGGGTAATGTTGGACCATATTTTTGCTATTTTGCGTGGGAGCGTTGTTCAAATGCCACAGGGGCTCTGTGGGAGCTATTATCAGATACCCACCAAAGAACAGAAAACACCATTCCACTCTTTTAATGATGCATGTAGGACGTGGAACACTGCAGCCCAGGGCATGTACACACCGACACATCTAGCGCCATGTAAACTCATACCAGACGACTGTCTCATCTCGTTCTATAGGATTTCACACAGGGAAGAGAGTTGTGTGTCTGTGTGTCTGAATGTTAAGCCTGTGGATTGGACAGGTGGTTGGCCTGTTGGGCCATGTTAAAACGTACTCTCAGCAACAGCCTTTGCATATCAAATCAAGGAGGCACAGCGGTCAGTCGCTGTGTCTGGCGAACTAGTACCTAGAATCCAAAGTAGTATGAATACTGCACACTGGTCGCAGAAAGGTTAGAATTACTATGTTCACGTTTGTCTGTGAAATATAGGACGGCAGAGAGAGGTGAATCCAGGCTAAAGGTCACAGATATCCCCCCCAATTAAATTCAGAATACAAAGTGGTCTAGGGATGGGGTTTTTCTGTGCTACAATGCCAGTTGGCATAGGATGTTTCCAAACATGTTGATCCTAAATCAACATAATTAATTCCCATTAATTCACACACACACACACACACACACACACACACACACACACACACACACACACACACACACACACACACACACACACACACACACACACACACACACACACACACACACACACACACACACACACACACACACACACAGACGCACACACACACACCACTGACCTATTTAATTGAAAAGATTATCACGCAATACATAATCATAATCACAGAACCAAAGAAGTAGCAAAATGATTGCATTCTGTGATTGGACGTATGCGCACACACACACCTGTAGGTGGGTTAGCTCAATGTACCTCCGGCCATGGCTTCCCGAACACTTATTCTAACATAATCTGGATTTAATCTGCTGTTATCAATCTGGTGTAACCCTCTCTAGGATGAAGGGATGAGAGGATGACAGGGAGAGTGGAGGGCAGAGAATGGAAGAGACAGCAGACAAGCCTGGTTTTCATCACCTTAATTTTCTTTCCATACCGACATTCTTCTCCTCCTTTTTTCCATGACACTCTCTGGGCCCAAACGGCGCAAGACGGCGCAAAGGGGCAGCAAAATTATCATTGTTATCATTTGACCGAAGCAGTTGTCATTTTTACGCCTGGTTACGCCTGGCGCCCACGTTGTAGATAACAAATGATTGATATTTCACCTATTTAGCGCCCATTGTCCAGGGTTTGTCTTAAAATGAGATGTGGTCTGGCACAATCGCACTGCTATCTTATGCACAGACTTTGCGCTAAAACCAGCACCAATGTAGTCATATAAGCCGCATAGTGACGGCGTAGATATTCCTTACTATTTAGCACATTGCAATCAAAATCCATCCGATTTCAACAGAACACTCACGTTCAACAATTTAGGTGATATTTCTGACAGACTCCGCAATGAGGGTGAAATAATTAATTAATTGGGCCGTGCTCCAACCTTAATGCCTCGATAATGTGCCGTCTAACTAGCAAGATTAGCATGGACACACCCGCCGCATTTTGCAACTTGTATTCTGTGCCGTGAGCCATGTGCCGGGAGAGAGAGAGAGGGTCCAGGGCCCTCTCTCTCTCTCTCTCTCTGCGTGTCTCTCCTCTGACAGAGAAATGAAGTGAAATAAATAACTAATACTAATAAGTATAAGGTACAGTGACATCAAATCAGTTAGAGATGGATGCTTGACAGAGCATGGTTGATGGTGAAGAGGTATATAAAGAGAAAGAAAGCGAGAGAGAGAGAAGGGGAAATCAAATAAAGTCCCCCCCCCCCACACACACACACACACACACACACACACACACACACCCACACACACACACACACACACACACACACCTTCACATCTCTGTGTTGGACATACCAACACAGATTTTGACCTGTACACCCCCCTCCTCTCCAGTCTATGAGTAATCAATCAAATATGGAAATATGTCCGGGTAAATGAGGACAGGCAGTGGGGTGGGGGGGGGGGGGGGTTATGACATTGTGGAGTTACATTACATGAAAGAAGAAGGAGAAAGGGGAGGGCAGATGAGGGGACTTACGAAGGGCCCCCCTCAGCAATGTGGTTATCAGAGAAACTGAGAAGTCAGGGTAGAGTGTGTGTGTGTGTGTGTGTGTGTGTGTGTGTGTGTGTGTGTGTGTGTGTGTGTGTGTGTGAGTGTGTGAGTGTGTGTGTGTGTGTGTGTGTGTGTGTGTGTGTGTGTGTGTGTGTGTGTACTGTGTGTGTGTGTGTGTGTGTGTGTGTGTGTGTGTGTGTGTGTGTGTGTGTGTGTGTGTGTGTGTGTGTGTGTGTGTGTGTGTGTGTACGGGCGCGTACGTGTGTGTGTATGAGAGGAGGTGTGTTCAGCGGGTGACACTGTTATCAGCTGTCACCCATATTGGGAGTTGTCCCCCTACCGAGCAGAAGACCATTGGTCGCTATAGAAATGTGAAACACCCCGTGATCTACACACACACACACACATTGTGCATGCACATCCACACCACCAGGTAAGGAGTGGAGAAAAAGCAACCGCACAATCTGTTATGTCTGTATACTACCTGCATACGTGTATGCATGCATGTGTTTTAATAAATTGAACAACAACAAATTTCTAAATTATTTTGAAAATCTACAAGCTCACAACCGTGAACAGTGATTTTTTAAAATCTATTTATAGTCATTTTGACCAACCATGCCAAAGTGGTTATGAACATGATATACATGGTAGGAAATGGCTTTGAGCCAAACAGGGAGACAGAGAGAGAAAAAAGAAGGCAGACCTGCACTGCAAGATTGTACACATGCAAACATGCATACACACACACACACACACACACACACACACACACACACACACACACACACACACACACACACACACACACACACACACACACACACACACACACACACACACACACACACACACACATGGGAAGGTAGCACACTGGGAGAGTCATTAGACATGGCCAGCAGCTACAGTCCTAAGAGTTGTACACTGCCTCCCTGCCCAGAAAGACTTCCTGTCCTCCACTGCCCATTTCCTGTTTGATATAACAAGCCACATCAATTGTATTGTACTGTATTCTAGACTGTAATTCTTATAAATTCATAAGGCCTGCCCCGGGGAAAAGAAAGCAGAGAGGAGGAAGAAGAAGAAAAGCAGCATATTGGGGATCCGGCAGTGGTGTGTTCTACCGTGTCCCGCTGTATACGCCGTCTACAGTGTAGATTTTTTGGGGGGGAAAGCGTATACAGTCTACTAACCATTTCATCCATTGAAAACGCGCTAGCGTATACCCACGACCATGCGCATCTCGTGCAGGGAATGATTATCGTATACCTCAGAAAAAAAAACCTAGACCACAACACTGGGATCCGGTGCCTTGCTCAAGGTCCCTTCGGCAGATATACAGTACGATGGCCGCTGTACTGTAGATGCAATACCACCCAATGTGTCCGCCTGCAGTTAGGGAGAGAAAAAGTGCTAACACAGAAGAAAAAAAACGAATTCAGTGAACTAAAAGCGGCTTCTATGCCAAGAAGTTATCTCAGTCGCATGGGATTTTTCTTGTGTGCACATGTGATAGAGTTCAGCAAACAAGTACATGCCTCACACAAGCCCTGCACACACAAATGTAAGAGAGAAATGTTGTTTGCCCGCTGGGATTTTTTGTTTTGCGAGTGCAATATGTGCAGAAATGCAGTGGTATTTTGTTTTGCTGTTTGTTGTATCCACTCAAGCAAAATAATACACCATGTGGGAAAAACTTTAGGTTGTTAAGTTGGTTTGTAACTTGTTACAGAAGCATGCACTTGCACACAACGAGGAGGTAATTGATTCCCGAACACAATGTCAATCTGACCCCCAGGCTGTGTCTTGTAATCAGTGTATGAGACATGGCAGTGATTGTTTCTGAGATGGTATCAAAGGCTTGGCCCCTGCAGACAGCCCAAAAGAGGAAGTTTCTCTTTTGGCTGTGTGTGTGTTTGTCTGTTACACACGCAGGCAAAAGTATACGAATGCACACACACACACACACACACACACACACACACACACACACACACACACACACACACACACACACACACACACACTTGGACACTTGCAGACACGACACCCTCCTCACGCAACGCAACCCGCCCACCCACCTACACACACACAAACCGCAAAAACTCATCATCATAAAGAACAGTCCCATTCTTAGGTCACGTTTCTCGGCCCAAACCTTTGTGATTTATAACCAACAGCCTGTCATGGCTGGGCCCATATATCACAACGATAAAGCTTATTGGCTTTCTTTTTTTTTTTAAACCACCGAAACAATGTCACAACAGTGCAACCCGGCCAATATGTCACCCCAAAAAAAAACAACAACAACCAAAACTTCACGATTGCAGTTAACGTTCCACAGAAGCACGAGAGGGAGTGACATGTCAAGCAATGGGTTTGGAGACAAAAACAACAGGATAGGGCCAGCGACCAGGCCAAGATTTATCACCATTCATTAGAGGGCCGTGACAGACTTGAAGAGTTGTGGTTGTGGGAGTGCAGAGGGAAAAGCTACAGGAGGACGACGACTTGTGTTTTTTTTTTTTTTTTTGCTCACTAAAGTGTTTTACATCTACAGAAATAAGGGAGCATGCAGTAAAATAATCAGGGGTGTCCTGTGAAAAAGAGAAAGAGAAAAGGGAAGACAAAGAAGGGAGTTAAGAATGATGAATGAATGAGAGAGAGAGAGAGAGAGAGAGAGAGAGAGAGAGAGAGAGAGAGAGAGAGAGAGAGAGAGGAGAGAGAGAGAGAGAGAGAGAGAGAGAGAGAGAGAGAGAGAGAGCGAGAGCTGAGAGCGAGAAACAGATAATGTGAAAGAGGCTAAGCCTTCAGCCAAGAACAGGCTCTTAAAAATTAATACAGTGATCTGAAATTAATCCAGAGCGTATTGAATAATTGAGAGGCAGGCTTTGAGGAGAGCAGATCATACAGCGTATGACATGGCCGGGGCGGAAGAGGACGAAACGACGGGAACGCACGTGAGCGAAATGCTAAAATCTGCTATTTTCTCCTTCCTCACTGGCCCCTTTCCCAGTCGATTCAACTAAGGCAGATGGGAGCACAGAGAGAAAAAGTGCAATACGCATGCATAGTATGAACACACACACACACGCCACGCACACGCACACGCACACGCACACGCACACGCACACGCACACGCACACACACACACACACACACACACACACAAAGAAGTGGCTTCACATACAGAAGAGTCATTGGTAAACATTGGCCTCTTTCCTTATCTGAACTATACATAAGCATGAATATGACTAATGACTAATGGTTCTCACTCTCTCTAACCTCCTGTTCCAGGACACAAAGAACAGACACAAAGAAAAAAAGAGGGGGGGGAGAAGAGAGAGAGAGAGAGAGAGAGAGGGGGGAGAAGAGAGGAGAGAGAGAGGAGAGAGAGAGAGATGAGAGAGGAAGAGAGAGAGAGAGAGAGAGATGAGAGGAGAGAGAGAGAGAGAGAGAGAGAGAGAAGAGAGAGATGAGAGAGAGAGAGAGAGAGAGAAAGAGAGAGAGAGAGATGAGAACACTTGCTAACATCATTTTCAGATGTAAAATGCAAATGCAACCGAGATCTGGCTCCTCGGGCATCCAATTAAGAAAGAAGAAGAAGAAAAAAAATCATAAAGAAAGAAAGAAATTGAAAGTCCATTGATTGAAAGTGGAACTAGAACAGAGCCCTGGGGTATTCCTCCAGCCAGAGGGTGATGGTTCAGAGTGACATTGCTCAGAGTCAGAGGGGTGCCTGAAGCCAAGGGGTTCCCATAACCCTACTGCCCTGTAGCTTTGCACACCAGCGGACCTCACTGTGGGGAATCACTGCCAGAGGGCAGCTGTAATACACCAATTTAGAGCAAAACCTGTTAATTTGCTCCCTCAGCTCCCCTCTCCCTTCCTCTGTCCTCAACCACCCCCCACCGCCTTTTATTGCCTTTTTTTTGCTTCAATTCCTCCATCTTGGCACAGTGCCAGCTCTGTTTGAGAAGGCCTCTGGGATTACGCTCTTAGAACCTGGCTGGGTTTATGTGTGCACGGGGCACACACATGCACAGCCATATATGCACACACAATAGAAAAATTAAAAACTTAAGTGGAATTATTTTGTATAAAATAGTCAACGATTAATATGATAGAACAAATAAATTCATGAAATAAAACATAACATAATTTTCATGAAATAGAAAATATAAGTATAGGGCAGAATAGTGTTAAATAGCACTATATTCCCATAGTAATTATTTGCTATAGTGTTTGTTCAGTAACAGCTCTTTAGTAAACAGAAAATACATTTCAGTTCAGGATAACAATTTCCTCCAACCAGAAGGGAACAAACACTATATAGCAATGATTACCGTCACAATATAGAGCTTCAACTTTTAATCAATAAACCTTTTTGTTTTAAACAAATAATATCATTTACGTTCAGACACCTTTAAAAGCCAGTTTTGAGCTGCTTTATAAAACTGTCAACTGAGTCTCCTTTTCTAATATTTTGTGCGAGTGTTTCCAGAGTTTTGATGCATAAAAAGCAGGAAGCACTTCCACCCACTCTTTTTTAACCTGCTTAATCATAGGTGCAATAAGTAAGCCGCAAAGTAAATGCGAGTACTCGTCAAACAACAGTCTTTTACCGGATGCACGGTTCAAATAAAGTACAATAAGAATCACAAGATGACCAGCATTCACTTCAAAATCTTCTGTTTTGTGAATGTGTGTGTGCACACACACACACACACACACACACACACACACACACACACACACACACACACACACACACACAGCGAGTTTTGTAGCTAATCTTTCATGTATGTTTTTTTAAAGGAAACTTAGTATTTTGATTTACTTTGTTTCCTTAAAAAAAATACTTACAGGCTGATCATCTCACATATCCATGTTAAATGTAAATTCTGTCTGCTAGTCTTAGGCTGATACATGGTTGACAGAATGACCTTGTCACCTCACAACCCACTCATGCTGTTCTTCACAGTGAGACACAGATGATAAAGGACTAATGGTTTTCGCTTGGCCCTCCCCTTTTGTCATCCACCGCCTTGTCTGATAGGAACACAAATTATCCAGCTCTGAGGCATCAACGCATTCAGCATGCTGGGCCATTAAAATGATAATCAACTTCGCTGGTGGCTTTATGTGGGGTTGTTTTCTATACGCTTGCAGGCAGAGCCAAAGGGAAGCATGCAGGGAGGGTAGAGGAACAGACTGTTGGTGCATATATGGGGGACTGCACTCGCTCACTTGAACCCCAGCATCACCCATTCTGGAGGGAAACGTTCGCCAAAAACAGGCCGATCTACAAGCTGCGTTGTGAGCCTGTAGATCTGCTATTTTGGGTGAAGAGATTTGGTTTAGATCAGAAAAACAGTGCGCCGAGTACAGTGCAACTCAGGTCCATAAGTACCCCCAGTCCTCCGCTTCTGTCATTCATTTGATGCAACAGATCAGATGAGAGAGTGTGTATTCAACTCTAGCGCCGGATTCATGGTAAATGGTTTGGCCAAAGGCAGGTGATGAGCATAAAGTTCCTACCTGTGACCGGGGACCAATGACCATGATCGGTTACATGAGGACAGTGAAACTAATGTGCTACATTATTTACCATTGGCAGACAGTGATGGCTCCCTGTTTCAGCACTGAGGGGGCTAAACAAAACCCTGGTGGTGCCTCACACCACGCGCTAACACGCTGACCTGACAAAGACATGAATCACAATGCAATTAACACAATCCTAACTATCCTAATCCGAATTTAAAAATAAGTTGTGCGAACTGGCCGTTTCAGACCTCCATAAATGAAGAAATATGATAAGTTTGAACACTATCTGAAAACGCACCGCATGGGTCCATACATGCCTGTCGGTGCTGGAATGTACTGTATATAGATACTGGTTACACATGAGAGGACCTGAAGCTATATGGGTAACATTCATCTTGATTGGTGGTGTGGGTTGGTGTAGAAAGAGACTTATGTAATGTGTGTGTGTGTGTGTGTGTGTGTGTGTGTGTGGTGTGTGTGTGTGTGTGTGTGTGTGTGTGTGTGTGTGTGTGTGTGTGTGTGTGTGTGTGTGTGTGTGTGTGTGTGTGTGTGTGCGTGCGTGCGTGTGTGTGTGTGTGTGTTAATGTACAGTATGGTTCCACAGTGTCATAACTGGGACTTGGCCTGTGACAGGCAGCTGTTGAGAAGGGCAGCACTGTGAGCAGGCAGCCTATTACAGCAGTGTTAAGTAACACTTGAGCACAAAGTTCACTAGAGCCAGGAATACACACACACACACACACACACACACACACACACACACACACACACACACACACACACACACACACACACACACACACACACACACACACACACACGCACACACAAACACACACACACAACACACACACACACACACACACCTTAATCTCCACCTTACTCAGACAAGAGACACAAAGCACAAAGGCTAAACACACTCATGCACACACACACACACACACACACACGCACGGCACGCACGCACGCACGCACGCACACACACACACACACACACACACACACACACACACACACACACACACACACACACACACACACACACACACACACACACACACACACACACACACACACACACACACACACACACACACACACAAGTTAACGCATGTTTACGGGTGCTATTTTGGGGTCACTCCCCCACCAATCCCATGCTACTCTAATAGCACACATTTCAGCACCTAGTCCAAACCGGACCAGACCCTCCAGGATGTTTCTCGCACGGGACAGCTCAGACACGGGCTGCTACTGGATCTACTACAGCACCAAAATAAGACACACTGCTCTGGCACTAAGCTGATGAACTGCGTACTGCCAGAGAACAAACTAGAGACTGTTTGTTTTGACTCATAATACAATGGTTAAATTACTGAAAATATGCATTGCTAAAACAAAAACAAAAAAACTGAAATGGCACCAAATACATTCATATTTTAGTCTCTGTTAACCTAGCTAACATCTACTATAGAAGGTTTAATACTGGTTAAATACTTACTGTTATATTTGTGCTCTAAGAATAGAACAATGGCCTTAGGGTGCACCTTTGTCGAAATAGTGGCGTGTGGTTACGAAAGACACCCTGAGGT
Organism: Gymnoscopelus braueri; assembly: GCF_963280865.1. Lineage (NCBI taxonomy): Eukaryota > Metazoa > Chordata > Actinopteri > Myctophiformes > Myctophidae > Gymnoscopelus > Gymnoscopelus braueri. The sequence goes on along the minus strand of NC_137616.1, from coordinate 26,286,072 downwards.
GACCAGGTTATGCTGGCCCATCTTAACCTACTTTTTGCCGTGGCCTAACAGGTAACTCACAAAGATATGAACTAGAATGACGTCAGTGGGAACCTGGGAAAGAAACCCAAAGGGATTACTTGGATTTGCTCAGCAAATCTCCCTAACAAAGGTGCCCTCCCTGCATGCATGAGACCTTAGGTGTCCAGGCCCAGGGCAGAGCTACGTGAAACCGAACAGTCACTGAGGATGAAGTATAGATGAGATGAGATGAAGGGATATGAAAACGGTCCCTTTACAGAGGTGGCCTTCTGATAATTCAACACTGGGTATTTTATTGTGTTCATGCCAAGGCTTTGATGTGTGACTTTCATATGAAATGAGCCGTGTACTGTAGGTGTCTATTATCTGAAATAAAACCATGAGCCTCACCTTATGTAAGGTGTCTGCACAAAGTCTGTGTACGACCTATATTCCTTTACATAACTTTGTGGTGCTCCTTACACCTATAGCCTATAGCACTCTTTGTGTGGTTGTGTCCAAATATAGTCTACGGCTTCTATGGTATATGATGATGAAAATGGAGTAGGAATAGGAATCTGGCAGTCTGGCTTTACACAAGAATCTGTAACTCGTGTGTGATAAGAAAACTATGGAAGGCATATGCTGTGCACTCTACACTGAGATTTATTGATGGACAGTGTAACATTATAGCCCCAACAGCTTGGCCCTCGTGCCCGACATTCCATGTGCAACAGCTCCGCGGGGTGACAATGACCACGGCCTTGACTTGGTCAACGCGATCGCCCCCCACGGGCTACAGCCTACAGAGTCGCCCCTGGACCATATCAGATAGCCTAACTCGTAAAAGCCGTGATAATTTACGGCCTGTGGGCTACTTGGTCAACAGGGATGCTTCTCCTATCTCAGTATTGAGCTCTAACCTCTGCTCTTTTAGCCGCCTGGCGCGCCTCCCCGTTTCACTCTCATTTGTCCCATGTGTCTTCCATCTAGCTGGCCGCATAGTGACCATAGCATTCCCTTTAGGAGGTGGAAATATATCCCAACTGTTCAACCCTCAGTGGCATCAGATCGTTATGTAATCCCCAGAAGGCAGGAGGACTAACAACCTTGGCAGCAGGCAAACCTACCTGACCCCAGGAGACAAGCCTGTGAGCCAAGGTTTACATAACAAACTGCAAATAATAAGACCACGTTCTTACTGCTGCATGAAGCCAAGTCTATTTAGTTGTGTTTTGTGAATCTTGATTGCTAAATTGTTTTGTTTATGCTCAGGATTAGTCAGTGCAATGAATGGATTATTGGGCTGTTCAGTACATTATTTAATTGTGTCATTCTTTGAGAGTCTTAACTAAGGGGAGTTGCGTCATTCATGCTAAATAGGTTACTATGTTTCCAGACAAACCAGTTACATAGTCGCCAATTCTGTTAGCTCTAATTCCACCAATGTCTCAGACAGTCTCAGATATGTTACAGCCCCCATTTAAAAAAACTGGAAAGAAATTATGCTCGTTGGCGTGCATGTATGACGATCCACGTCATACACACGTGCACGCGTAGGCTCCTGGCTCACTAGGCTGAGGTTCACGCGCGCAATGCAAGAAAGAGAGAGAACGCAAGCCACATGTTTCTTGTTTTTGTTTTGATGGGAGAGGGAGGGGGAGACGCAGCGTTGCCAGATTCTGTGAGAGAAACAAGCTACCAGGTCTAGGAAAACGAGCCCAAAAGAAGACTATGGGCCACATTAAACATTATGCATCGGCTATTTTTGCATTGGCCGATTCTATTTGAAAAAATCCGATCTACAAGCTCACATAGCGATTGTGAGCTTGTAGGTCGGCTATTTACAAATACAATCTGTCACAACGTTCGTTGTGAGCTTGTAGATCTGCTATTTTCAAATAACATCTTGGGGGTAATTTTGGAATATTTAGACAACGCAAAGAAACAAGCCCCAAATAAAACTACTTACACTTTAGAAACAAGCCCAAAGAATAATATTTACAAGCAACTTAACGGAAAAACAAGCCCCAAAAAGTCGCTTATAATAAGCGGACATGGCAACGCTGAGGAGTAGATGAAGGAGGAGGATGAGGGGGGAGGAGGATGTTGTTAACGCTTTTACCTTCCAGCCTGCAGAACTGTTGCTGTCGCCTTTGTCTTTGAAGTAGGGCACGCATCTGACCATCCAGTCGTAGATCTGCGACAGGGTCAGTCTCTTGTCCGCCGTGCTCTCTATGGCCTTGGTGATCAGGTCGGCGTAGGACAGGTTCCCCCAGGCGTTGCGACGCGACGACGACTTCCTCGGGGTCTGTTGTCCCCCGATGGCCCCCAGCGCGCCCGCCGATGTGGGGGAATGCGAGGAGAGCGGGGAGCCCCCGTTCTCCTGGCCGAACGAGGAGAGCAGTCCATCGGCCCCGGGACTGCTGCTGCTCTGGTCCTCTAGTGCCGCGCGACTCGAGCCATTGACGGCGATGGGGATGGCTCTGGAGGTGGCATTGTTGTCCTCGTCGTCGTCCTCCTCCTCGGGTATGATGTCGTCCGACGTGTCGTTGCTCTCGGCCTTGGCCGCGTTGGGGTCGGGTCGCGGCAGCGGCCAGGTGCACGATCGCGGCCGCTTCTGTGGCTCGAAGTCGGGGTCGATCGCCACGTCGTCCAAGTCCGGGAGAGGATCGGGGGCTGGAACCACAGCCATCTGATCTCCTCCTATAGTCACAATCTCGACCCCCCCCGCTTCCAGTTGTGAAAAAAAGTTTAGTAGATAAGAAATGAAGAGCTGTCAAAGTCGCATTCCATGAATGCGCGCCCCCCCCGTTCTTTGTTGCTGTTCCAGACCAGCAGCGAACCTAAAGGCAGCGATCAGATCAGCTCAGAGTTTCAGATTAATGACCCCTGTAGAGGAAGACAGAAACCACACAACGGTATTAGCTCCAGTCTCTCCTTATACACACTAACATCTTAAATGTTGTATGTCTAGTTTAGGCTCTGTGTGCTATGGCTGTCAAAATGACAAAAGTTCAAATTTAGCAGAAATCCTCACAGAATTAAACACGGTACAGGCTACAGTCCTTACAGACACCACTTGTCCATCAATGGGCTTATTATTACGCGCTGAAGACCATGCAGATCTCGTCCTGGTGGTATAGTTACAAGGCAATAAAGCATATACCTACTGGAGATCTATACTTGTAGTTACAAGGTAATATAGCCTACCTACTGGAGATCTACTTGTCAATGTAGTTATAAGGTAATATAGCATATACCTACTGGAGATCTACTTGTAGTTACAAGGTAATATAGCATATACCTACTGGAGATCTACTTGTAGTTACAAGGTAATATAGCATATACCTACTGGAGATCTACTTGTCAATGGTAGTTACAAGGTAATATAGCCTATACCTACTGTCAATGGGGAGATCTACTTGTCAATGGCCACGGAGAAAGTGCTCAAACGTCATCCCACAGGAGCAGCAAGTCCCCGGGAATAATCCTGGTCGGTAGGCTCCTCAAGTAGCCTAGTGTCTTGGATATAAAACAACTTGCACAGACTGTCACTGCGCTCCGTGCGTGACGTGGTGCCAAAAGAAAGCATTAGATCCCGTGGAACCCACAGCCTCGGTCATTTGCCTTATTGACACGTTTTGTCTTCCACTCCCAGGTTGTACAGAATGTATGCATGTGAAGCTGGGCTCCGTGTCAGTGTCGATGTGGAATAAGAAGAACGCCACCTCACTCTTGGTTACTGTATCTCGCTTGGTCTGCACAGTGCTGCGCACACACACGTACACACACACACACACATACGCACACACACACACCAAACTCGATCAAGGGCCAGCCCCCTGGATCCAGTGTGTATGGGATCGCCTTTTAAAGAGACACTGCCCCAGACCAGAGCACAGTCAGGGTTGCCATGTCCGCTTATTATAAGCTACTTTGGGCTTCCTTTTATGTAAAGTTGCTAGTAAGAATTGGTAGTTGCGGGTTGCGGTTTGTTGGGCTTGTTTCTAAAGTGTACTTGCTTATTTGGGCTTGCTTCCAAAATAAATATTATTTAAACCAGTGGTTCTCAAATATTTTCATGAAAATGTTTTGTGCCCAGGGAGCATTTGTGTTGTTAGAATGTTTCGCAAAAGATTCCAAATATTCCACATTTTATTGCAAGAGCTTTTGAAAATAGCAGATCTACAAGCTCACAAAGCGTCACATCGTGACTCTTCGCGAGGCGTTGTGGCCTAAGTTGCTTCTTTTGGGCTTGTTTTCCTAGACCAGGTTGCTTATTTCTCTCACAAAACCTGGCAACACTGAGTACAGTATGTGCAGAGACATGCCGCGACACGTCCAGGCATGTTGATGTGCACACAAATAGAAAGACACATTGACAGACGCAAGAACAGCAATAGAACAGGTTACTGTCGGGAGCAAACCCAGGTATAGTTACCACATTGAAATACAGGCTACCTGTTGGCATACGTTAATTGCAGACGCCACAGGTTAGGATATATTATGCTATATTATTTATTTGATCAAACGTGTTTACTGACATGACATGGGAATTGAAATGAATGTGCATGGGACATGATGTCAGTGCTTTTGCTGTTTACTGTGCTGCAACTTCTTTGCACAATGCTGCATGCTGAAAGACGATAGAAATGAAAAACATATAGCATATTTATGCTATGGATTTTCCGGACTTCCTAACGTTGCTTCTCTTTGTCCTGCAGAGCAATGTTGTCAATCACTTGTGTCCAAAGGCGCAGAGGACGCCCCCCCCCATCCATCTAACATGACGTCATCCTATTTATTAACAAGTCGATAGGAAGGAATCCGGTTCTTCTCCTCCGGCCTGCAGGTGATGCTCTGGTCCCCTCCCTCCCTCCCTCCCTCCCTCCCTCCCTCGGTCCCTGCTCCCTCCTCCGTGACACTTTCATATAGCCTCCTCCTCCGTGTCTTTGTTCCACTGAAGCTGCCTTGAAAGGTGCACACGGTCCAGCTGCGCGCTCCCGTGAGCCTTTGTACAGGAATGCGCGCGCGGCACACGTACACACCAGTGGCGCGCATAGTGTGTACGATGAGTGCACTGCTGCACACAGCAGACTGTAAACATCTTTTCCATGTGTAGTGGGTTAGAGATGTAGTAGGCCTACCGATATACCAGTTTTTCCTTAATCCCGATATATCGATTCTGATCCGATACCAGTGTGTAATTTAAACGAATCCAGGACAGTGGTTCTCTAGGGACTCTACGGGAGAGTGTACTTTTCGTTCCATTTGTACACACTCAGAGTTATGGTGGTCCTTGAAAATAAAAAGTTTGAGAACCGCAGATCTAGGAATAAATAAAAAGTCCATTCATTATTGTTAAAAGTGCAGCTACAAGTTATTAAAATAATAATGTAAATAGTACAGTAAAGAGTTTAAAACAATCGTGCAACATCAACTGAAGCATTCAAAATATCACTGTAATGAAATATCATCATGTGATAAATTACGTGGTATCGGAATGGCATAGACTGGCATACTCGATACCAATACCGATACCAGCATTTTAGGCAGTCTCAGCAGCTTTTACGATACTGGTATCGGAAGAACTCTTGTAGTGGTCTGGTACTGACTGTGTTATTGGACCATTCTGTTCTGCTGTCAGGACATGCAAGCTGACAGGCCACTGAAAAGGAGTCTATGCTGGGCCTATACTATTATAATATACAGTATGTCTCCTATATATATATATATATATATATATATATATATATATATATATATATATATATATATATATATATATATATATATATATACTGTACACACACACACACACACACACACACACACACACACATTGTGAGCAGTCTTTGTTCCTCTTATATCAAAGAGAATGCCTGATACAGCAGTCTGGTCCCTACAGAGAACTAGAGTTAACTCTTCGCTGGATGCATGGAGGAAGTGTGCGTGTGCACAGGTTTTCCTCTGTGGCGACAATTATTTTGATATCCTTAAATGTCATTAAGTCATACGAAGCCGATGTTAAGTACATTATAATGTACTTGAGTCATTTCCATTAAAGCATAGTGGCTTTATCTTGTGTCCTTGCTTAATGTAAATCTGGATTAAGACCGTCTGCTACATACCTAAACTGTAAACTGTAAACTGTTTTAAAGCAAGGTGGGGTGGCCATGAAAGAGTATGGGTAGAGAGCCTGCCAGGGAAGCAGAAGGTGCCAGGTTCGATTCCCGGCCCGGGCAAACGTGTCGAGGTGTCTCTGAGCAAGACACTAAACCCCGCTCATCGAGGCAGTGGCACTGCCCCCGCAGCACCCACTGCTCCTGATACTTAGGATGGGTTAAATGCAGATACGACTGTGATGGAATCTCTCGAGGAGCAAGGCACCCCAAGCAATGATGACAGACCAGTCCGCATGTTCACTATTTATTCATGTTACAACATTCTAGGTTTAATCTAGCACACGCACAAGCAGGTGGCGGAAGTGGGCTGCCCCCATGTAATTCCTGGGTGCTTATATACCAAGCAGACTCAAATCTATTCTTACCTACCACTCACAAGGTGTTTCCATATGAGCCTCCTGCCTCCATCATCAGAATTCATGTTGCAGTCCTAATGATGTGCCGTCTGTCCTCTCAGCTCTATTTGAATCACAGACCTTTAGACACAAGTGTCATTGGCTGGTCATTGTGACATGTCCAGATATAAGTGTCATGTCATGTATCATGTTTCTGTCATGTATCTTCATTACTCTTAATATAGCATTTCAAAGGAAGACCCTGACTTTTTTCACAAAATAAACAAACTGATGGGGGAAATAGAAGATGGCCATACTATAGTATCCGGCGACTACAACCAAGTACAAGATGGGTTTTTTGACAAAACGTCTTTTACAAATAATGTACCGAGAGACAGGAGGGCCATACATTTAATGATGAGAGACCTTGGCCTTGTGGATATATGGAGACTAATACATCCCAGAGATAGAGAATATACATTTTATTCAAATATGCATAAAAGTCACAGCCGATTGGATTATTTTTTGATATCAAAAGACCTTGTAGAGGGAACAGTAGATTGTACAATTGGACCCATTGCACTTACAGATCATGCTACGGTACAATTGGGGTTGAAAATAGGTCCAGAAGGTAATAAGTCCAATAGGTGGAGGATGAATGTGTCTTTGCTTCAAGATGAAACTTTTTCCAATTTCTTAGGGGAGGACCTTAAAATGTTTTTTGACACTAATATAGGATCGGTAGAGAGGCTAGGTACAGTGTGGGAATCATCAAAGGCGTATATCCGCGGCAAAATAATAGCTCACTCAAGTAAGAAAAAAAGAGAAAGTAAAAAGGAAATGTTAAGATTAGAATCACAGCTTAAGGATGCAGAAAAGGAACTGGCGGATAATCACACTGAGGGCCGTCTGAAAATAGTATGTGAATTAAAACTCCAATTGAATGATTTTTACAATAAAAAGGTAGAATATGCTATGTTTAGAATGAAGAGTAATTTTCATGAAAGCGGGGAAAAGGCCAGTAAATTATTAGCCTGGCAATTAAAAAAACAAGATTCCAGCTTTATAATACCAACAATTAAAAAGGAAAGTGGGGAGTTAGTTACAAGTACAAAAGACATTAATGATGAGTTTATAGACTTTTACATGAAGCTCTATGACTCAGAAGTAGATCCACCAGTCGAACAATATGACGCCTTTTTTGAAAATATAAATATTCCAAAACTGTCAAAAAGACAAGTATCACAAATGGAGGGAGTTATCACTGAAGAGGAAGTTAAAGAAGCAATACTATCATTGAAAACAGGGAAATCACCCGGGCTGGATGGTCTACCTGTTGAATATTACAGAAAGTATATTGACTTATTGGCACCTATTTTGACAAAAGTTTACAAGGAGTCATTTGATATGGGACAGTTACCAGATACATTTAATGAGGCTATAATAACGTTGATCCTGAAGAAAGACAAGGACCCTACGGATCCGGGAAGCTATAGACCCATAAGTCTTATAGATGTTGATGGCAAAATTCTCACCAAAGTGCTTGCAACAAGAATAGAAAGATCAATGCCTGATATAGTGCATACGGATCAAGTTGGGTTTGTTAAAGGGCGCTCATCATCGGACAATGTTAGGCGATTATTACACCTTATGTGGGCAAGCCGCAATGAGGACACGCCCATTGCGGCGTTCTCCCTAGATGCTCAGAAAGCATACGATTCGTGTGAACTTGACTATCTTTTCTATACTCTGAGGGTATTTGGTTTTGGAGAAGGTTTCATAAAGTGGATAAAGATTATATATTTGTCCCCAAGGGCGTCTGTTTTAACTAATGGTATGAGGTCCCCTATGTTCGGCCTTTTGAGAGGTCTGAAACAGGGGGACCCCTTGAGCCCACTGCTCTTCACCGTATTTCTGGAACCCCTGGCGGCAGCCCTAAGAGCAGATACAGGTGTTAAAGGGGTGTGGAGTGGGGGGGCAGAGCATAAGCTATTTTTGTACGCGGACGATATTTTGTTACTGATTTCGGACCCTGGCAATTCTATTCCCATCATTCTAAATAAGATTGAAACATTCTCTCAAATATCTGGGTATAAAATTAATTGGCAGAAATCGGAAGTGATGCCTGTGTCCAGGTCCTGTGATAGGTCAGAGGTGTCTAGATTTCAATTTAGATGGATTCCAGTGGGAATGAAATATTTAGGCTTAAAGTTAAGTGCTGATCTGTCTGTCATAATGGAAATGAACCTACTGCCACTACTTCAAGAAATGAAAGATAGGCTGGAAAGATGGAAAATAATTAATCTCACTCTATGGGGCAAAATCAATACGATAAAGATGGTGATAGCGCCACAATTTAACTATATATCAATGATGTTGCCACTAACTATTCCTAGTGGGATATATAAACAATATAATCAAATGGTGAAAGATTATCTGTGGAATGGGAAAAAGCCAAGGATCAACATTAAAAAGTTGTGTACTCCTAGGGAAAGTGGGGGCTTGGCCCTGCCAAATGTAGAAATGTATAATCTGTCTTTCGAATTGGCTAAATTAGTGAGGCATTGGGCGGAAGATGACTCCCACCCGGACTGGGTTAAAATAGAAATGTCTGTGGTAGCTCCTTTCAAGCCCATACAGGTTCTCTCTCAGATTAAAATGGTACAGGGGGAAAAGAACCCCATCTTGAAGCATTCTCGATGGGTTTGGTCGGAGGTGCATAGGTTGATGGGGAAATCTCAATACAAACAGGGCTACTCATCTATATGGAACAATCCACGTATCGTGATAGGTAAACATTCATATTGTTGGGATACTTGGCAGAGAAAGGGTATGGGTGTGATTGATGATTTATATAAGGATGCAACTTTTAAATCCAATCAGGAGCTAGTGGATCAATTTCATGTGGAAAGGGGTGAATTCTGGAAATATCTCCAATTGAGGAGTAGTGTGGGGAGTGTGTTCGGGCTTAGCAGGAGTATAGGGGAATCTAACATGATACAAGATGCTTTTAATTTACCAAAAATAATGCATAGTGCTTCACTATTCTACAAATACATAATGGAGCTACAAAGTGCGAAGACTGAGAATCTTAGATTAATATGGCAAAGAGATCTAGAATGTGAAATAAGCAAAGATAAATGGATAAATATAGTGTCCAAGGTTGGATGGGCCACTAGGGATATTCGAAGCAAATTTACCCAGTACAAGATCATACATAGATTTTACTATACTCCTGTGAAGCTTTTTAGGATGGGTTTGGTCGAAGACAAAAGATGTTGGAAGTGTAAAGGAGAAACTGGAACATTTCTACATGCCTTCTGGGAATGCCCTGTGGTAATACCTTTTTGGAAAGAAGTGCTGAAGAAAATGGGGGATTGGTTGGGACAAACATTGCCCGAATCTCCAATGTTCTGTCTTCTTGGAGATAGCACACTCTTGCCACAAGGAGTCAGCAAAGGTCAACATGCACTGATAACTGCAGGGCTCATTACTGCAGCTCGGTTGATACTAAGGAACTGGAAGAGCTCATGTACACCAGGGCTGGCAGATTGGACCCAACTCATGACAGAGACCGCATCCTATGAATATTTGATTGCCAGAAAAAACAATGTTAAAGGGAAGTTCCATCTAGTATGGGACTACTTCTTTCTATATATAAAGGGTTTGCCGCACTGATCAGTGACACAATTGACATATATTCACAAGTGATAAATAAAGGGGTGTGGGGTGTTGTCCGATTAGCTTAGGTATGCCTGCCTGCTTTAGTTAGTTATGTTTTTTTTTATTTTAAGTATTTTATGTTGTTGTTTTATCTGTTTGTTATGTTGTGTTGTTGGTTTTTGTCTGTTATGTTATGTCATGTTTATTTGTTGAAAAAGGAATAAAAACCTTAATTACAAAAATATAGCATTTCAAGCAGACGGTGATGACGCAATCTAGCTATAAGTCTGTAGTCTATTGACCAATAAATAACCTTATGTCTGAGTATTCACTCAATTACATACACATATCACCGCATAGTATAGAAATTCCCAAACACAACATATACCGCAAAGGAGTGCGGACAAAAATATTATTAAATTACTGTATGTAATCTCCAGAATAATCTCTGAAAACTGGAACCCAATTGATCACCATGGACTGCTTGTATTGTGTTTTCCTTTACATATTCTGTATAATGTATATGTTACAGGGAAAATGGCATTCCAGGGAAATTGAAAGGGGTATGCTTGTTTTCATGCCCCTCATGCAATTCTGTAGAATCAACGCTAGAGGGCAATGCAAGCCAGACATGAGCCCCACACCACACACGCACGCATGCACAAACCAGCACGCACACACGCATGCGCACACGCGCGCGTGTACACACACATACACACACACACACTCCAGGGGGCGGGCCTGGCGGGCTATGTTAGTGCAGTGAGTGGCACTTGGGGCAAACGCAGTCCCCACACAACATCATTTACGATTCTGTGCCTATCGGTACATAACTCGGACGGCGCTTAAAGAGGTGGTGCCATGGTTTTGCACTTTTTCTGTTTTTCATGTGTCTATGAGGTTGATAGAACTTCATTAAGCCCCCCGGTGGTGTTTTTATGGTGTTTTATGTCTTCTCTGACTATTTGGAGTTTCTTCCTGGAGGCTGAAACCTTGAGGGTCAAAAGTGCCAATAGAGAAACAGGGGCATTGTGACATCACAATGCCATACCCTCCCCCTCATTATCATAACACAACAGGTGTGGGCATGAGGAGGAGGAGGGACTAGGACAGGTGGGTGGTGCTAAGGTGGTGGAGGAGGTGCTAAGGTGAGAACCAGGTATACTTAATGAACTGGAGGCGTGTCCACATAAAAACAACATTTTACACTTACTGTACACTTTTTTTTTTTTTGAAAAAAATCCTTACATAATAATAATACCTTATGATCAGGTTTTAAGGTTGAAAAATATCATGGCACCCCATCTTTAAGTCGACTAGCAGACCATCGGCCGGTCGTCGCGGGCACTCGCGCGACTCCTCGGCCTCAAGGTCTGCTAAGTCGGAGCGCCTTCCGTCATGGTCCAAAACTATACTTTATCAGCGAAAAAAAAGTAGTCCGCGGTTGTTTGAAAAAGTAATGTCCCAAGCTGGAGTCAAACCCCGGCTCCCAGTGGTAGTGGGTGGGGAGTCCAATGATTATCGAAGTGCGCCACTGAGGCTTGTACTAGTGGTGCAAAGTAACAAAGTAGATTTACTCAAGTACAATTTTGAGGTATTCGTACTTTACTTGAGTATTTCTCTCATATTATCCATTTTATTTTCAGCGTTCCCCTAGCGTAGCTTCCTGGTTAGTATGTTGTTGTTGTGGTCGTCGTCCTCGCATCAAAGCCCCGCCTCGCAGCACCGCCCCGTGCCTATAAAACAAGCGCTCCCCTGTCAATTTCCCTGGAATGCCATTTTCCCTGTGACATATATATAACATAGTGTTACGGCCCTTCAAACCTGGCTCGAACACCAAGGGCTACAACATAATAATTGGACAAAGTCAGGTCTCTCTCGCATTTAGTTTATTTTAAATTAGAAAAAAATATGTCAAGAGTTTTTATTTTTGTACACAACAAAACAAATAGCTGAAAATGTAAATACTGTAGAAGTGGGACAAAACTGAGACCTAACTAAAATCCTAACCAAACAAAGAAATGGATGGGCTGGCCAAAAGCAAAAGTGGGGAGTCTGGTGAGTATATGGCATATTCATATACTGTGTGTTCAACACGCGAAATAACTATATGTAATACACAATATCCAAATAGGTATACATGTTCAAGCATATTTTAACATTTAGGCCTGTACTTTACTTTGCCCGTAAATACATCAAATCAAATCATACATAGAAAAAGCCTCATGTCCTCATTTTCAACTCTGAGGGTGTATAAATGTAGAGTTGATTTAACAGTGCAGTTGTGCTAAAGGCATTTTAGGAATCATGACTTATCTTGTGCCGGGGATCATGCTGCTGAAATGCCTGTGCACTGGCATTCAAGAAAGACGCTTTCACCTTATGTGCACCCCCCAAGACTAAAAGAGGATTGCATGCACAAACGGCTGGCACCTCCCAGAAACAACATAAACAATTCAATTAGAGTGACCCTCCCAAACAAAGCCCTGCATTTACAATATAGGCCAAGGAAGACTGACACACATAAACCACAATGTTGTTATTTTCCCCACTCCCTTCCGCTACACACACACACACACACACACACACACACACACACACACACACACACACACACACACACACACACACACACACACACACACACACACACACACACACACACACACACACACACACACACACACACACACACACACACACACACACACACACACACACACACACACATTCCCCTTCTAGGCTGAGGTGGTCCAAATAAAGCTTAGGTCTCCTACTGGTCTGTGACCCTGATTGGCTGGACCAGTGCACCAGGACAATAAGCGGAAGTCATAAGCAATATCCAATTAAATGTCACCTAAAATTACATGTTCTTATTGCACTCTGCAATAAGAGCCCTCAGGGCCCGCTTGACAATCTAGAAAGCGTTCACGGCCCACCCATCTGACCTCTTAACACGGCAGCCGTGTTACAAATGATTGTGTTCTGGCTTGGATCAATGGTGATATGGTGATAGCAGTATCACAAAGAAAACTTAGTTTCAAGGTTTGAAGGAAAAAATACCATGACATGTTTTTTTTTAATATATATATTGTTAAATATTAATGTTATATTATCATTAAAAAAAACGTATTGTTTGGCCAATTATTTGGGGTCCCACTTGCAATATCCGCCCCGGCCCACTGCTTTAAGGCATCACCTGAAATCACTGCTGTCACCTGAAATCACTTCTCCACACAGTGTGAGTTCAGGTGAAGGCAACAGCAGGAATACACTTAAATACTGTAAGTAGACTGACAGCATAATCAGTTCTAATGCGTTCAAGGACTGGAGACAAAGCAGCAAGGCAGAAGCTGTACCCATCATCCTTGCACACACAATACCCATAGGCCTAAAATATCAACAAATACCAGGTAAGTAAATACAAGCCAGAGTGAACATGGTGCATTTCAGTTTTTTCTTCAGAAATACAAGTTTTGTTTAATTTCCTTCTCAGCAGTGGTGGAAAGAGTACTCAAATGTTTTACTTAAGTAAAAGTATCAATAGTGCAATGTAGAAAAATAAGTAATAAGTAAAAGTCTGGAATTCTAGTAAACGTACAAAAGTATTGGTATCAAAATGTAGAAAGTAGAAAGTAGGCTACTCATTATGGAGAATGTCCCATTTCACAGGTTTCAAATGTATAAAATGTATAAAAATCTTTTGAAAATAGCAGATCTACAAACTCACAACGCGTTGCATGCGACATGGTCCTCCACTACAATTATACGTTTTCAAATAATTGTAGTGGAGTAAAAGTATAATATTTGCCTCTGAGATGTAGTGGAGAGTAGAATTAAAAGTATTGAAAATACTTCAGTAAAGTAAAAGTAACTCAAAATTGTACTTAAGTACAGTACTTGAGTACATTAGTACTTAGTTACTTTCCCCATGCACTTGCAGGCTCACCAACCAGGGTCAGTGAGGTAGCCTACCCACAGCCGTGCTTCGGAGGACGCGAGGACCGCAGCAACCACCCCATTGTGCCAGCGTAAATCATCCAATTAAGGCATTCACAAAAGAGGGTGGCCCATCTCTGTTTGCGTCTGATGTTGTCCCGAACGGCGTAATACTCTGATTGGATTAGGGGCCTCAGAATAGAGCGTGATTGATTTTTCTTTCATTGACAAGTTCTGGCGGCTTCACCAACTAACAGACAAACTTTTATGTTTCACACACACTCGCGTACACAAACAAACACAAGTGCATAGGCCTATATTCACACACAAATGCACATATTTCTTTGGCTGTTGTTGGCCTTTGTGTCCGTTTTTGTCCCTGGATGTCATTATGTAATACATCTAATTTGGCATTTCCTTTCTTGAAATGTGATGCTGGCTGCTTAGATACAAGTACCTACTATACCGTAGCGTACGTAATGGCACATAATAAAAAGAAACACACAAAATAACCACATAAACCAGGAAAGCATCTGTGTCATTGTAGATTTTTGCGATGGATATTCAAAAATAGCAGATATACAAGCTCGCAGCGTGTCACGAGCTTGTACATCTGCTATTTTTGAACATTTCAGAAAAATCGTGAAAGTTGGAATAATTTTGAATTTTTTAAACACAAATCTTCTCTTCCGGGGGTCCCTGCCTCGCACAAAGCATTTTCAGACGGGGGGCCGCGGCCAAACATATATCAATTTGGGGGTCCTTGGCACGAAAAGGTTTGAGGACTATACTGATTTAGAAGGCGAATCGTCCTCAGGTCTTACTGGGTTAAAACACACCCATCACGACCACATCAAAACATTGCCCGGGAATGTGTCATTACAGTAGGCTACATCAAGAAGAGGCCCAGCCAAGTATGTGATCATGTAGCATAACATTTCTAATGGGATGCTTTGAAAATGGCACTATGTTCTGGAGGCGCTGGTACCTACTGTGTCTAGGGCAGTGGTTCTCAACCTGTGGGTTGGGACCCCCACATGATATTTTGGGGGTCGCCAGATGACAGTGAAGTGACAATTTAAGGACTGTTTTTAATACCTCAGCAAAAAAATAGAAAGAAAAGAAAAAGACCATTACTGCACAACAAAATAGCCGATCTACAAGCTCACAACGCCTTGAAACGATCTGCTATTTTTACAATATTTATCTGTGGAACAGAGTCAAACAAAATGTAATGCCTCAACTCCTACAACTCCAAGTGCTTGTCAGGGTGGGGGGTCCCCAGTTCAAATATGATTATTGCGGGGGGTCCCCAGTTCAAATGTGGTTATTGTGGGGGTCGTGGCCTGAAAAGGTTGAGAACCAATGGTCTAGGGCCTGGGATGACAGAGACAAGCTGGGCTGGGCCCAGCGTCCAGCCTGGACAGGCAGAGTGGTGCACTAGAATGACCTCATCCTTAAGAGGGACGCAATAACAAACCCTCCTGCGATCACTTGTACTCTGCTGCCACCTACAGACACTTATGAAAAGTTCTGTGAAACAAAGTACAGTACACTCTGCTGGAGATAATAAAATGGCTCTCCTGAAGCCCAACAATCAATTTATATGCATTTTAGTGAACATGCTATCTATGATTTTGCTACGCAGACTTACTTGTTTTTTCGATTACATTTTTCATTTATTTTATTAAATGTTTTAATTGTATTAAAAAAAATGTCATTTAAAAACAAATATATAAAAAATAAATGAAAAAAGTAATTGAAAAAACACAGCCCCCTCACGTATTAGAAGGTCACCAGAACCAAGGACAGGTGTTTCCGATGAATCTAACATGGTTAAAATGGAGTTTGAAGTTATAATGGGTTTGAATAGGAAGGGGGCGTGTCTGATCAAATGAATATTAAATATCTAAATACTGAATCAAGCAACTTAAAAACTGTCCGGGGTGCTCCCAAAAGCCTGAGTAGACAATAAAATGACCATTTAAAAAAAAAAAAAAGTGAAATATCCCTTTAACACACGTTGCAGGTCACACATTACACCAATGCTTGCCGTGTGTGTTACACTGATTACCCATTGACTGTGGAATCAATTTATAAAATGTTTTCATATATTAAGCACTACATGGATTGGCCCTAATTGACATAATCTGAATCAATCGTTCAGGTCTTCTGACCAATGCCTTCTAATCAAAAGCTAAGGGTGACTTAAAGGCGTCTCAGCTCCTACTCTATGAAACCGCCTTACCCTGGCAATAAAAAATGCATTCAGTTGTTTATTTAAAAAACCTGCAAAAAATGTGTTTTGCTTCCTATTTTACTGTTATTTCTGTGCATTTTATGTAATGATTTTTACTTTGAAAGGCGCTTTATAAATAAAATGTACCTTACCTTACTTTACCTATATTAATCAATAAGTCATTGGTGTGGCATTTTTCAAATGGTGGACAGCACTTTTTTTTTTTTTTTTTGGGGGGGGGGGATCTTGGTTTCAAGACAATCAACCACTAGACCATAAATTAGGCTTACTCAGAGGATAGTATACGCGTATGTATTAGTAAGCACTAATAATAATGAACAGTGACAGTCAATAAGATCCAAACAGCAGTACAAATAGAGAGAATGAGAATGAACATGATTGCAAATGAGACCATGTAAAGTCCAAATAAATAAAGCAGTTGATTTTGTGCAATCAATGCATCAATATATCACAATTAAAAAGTGTCAGTGGCTAAGACAGAGGAAGAAGACCAAATCCAAGTGAGATTGGGTCAGAGACATCCACTTGCACGATACAGCCCTGGCAATCTAATAACAATAATAATAATAATGTATCATTTTGTATTTATTTATGAAAGTAATTAAAAAGAATACAAAAACGATTTTATGGAACTGTGAAATATTTATTGAAGGCATGGTTAGGCATGGTAATCTTCAAATGTAACATTCAACATTTTCCACACATTTTTGTAGTTAACCTTTTATTCCCTTCCAAGTTCCAACACACAGTGCATACAGACAAATCTGTTTTGCTTTTGTCCCATTAAAATAATAAATATTGACTATTATTTATTTCAACTTCTATCTCTACATACATCTGGAAAGGACTGCTCCCTGTTCACATGGTCAGGGCAACAAACAAACAAAAACGTCAGAGGACATGACATGAGCAGAATTAGTTCGCTCTCATGTTTCCATTTCAACCACTAGAGGGCAGCAGTCATCTTCTGTGGAGGCCACTTGTTGCCTAATTTCTCTCTGCAATGATGAACACCTGTTAGCCTTATGTTAAACTGATGTTAGGATGTACTATTCTCTAGGAACTATGTATAGCAGCTATCCACAAGAGGAAGAGAGCACGCCTCACGACAAACAGGTTTAAAGGTTAAGAAACCATTTTAGCAGTTCTCAGTTTTTTCTCTTTCTTTTTTGGGGGGGTTATTATTTTGGGGGCTGGCTTTTTTTTAGCCTTTATTTTATAGGTACAGTGGAGAGAGACAGGAAACATTGAGAGAGAGTGTAGGGGAGTGACATGCAGCAAATGGTCCAGCCAGCCAAGAATCAAACCGGGGACTAGCTGTCAGCCATGTGGTTTATGTGCCCTAACCACTCGGCTATCGGGTCTCTCTTTTATGCTTCCCTTTCCTGGGGAGGGAGCCTTACTGCCAAAGACAGAAACATGATTAAAGGAGGAGTTCACCCAAAAAATGACTTATTTTCTATCAATTACACACCCCATGAAGCCTTGATTTATTTTTGTTTTTGTGGTAAGACAATAATTTGATGACCGTGTGTATTTCCGGTAGGAGACACAAAGAATCTACTTTGTGTCTCCTACCGGATACATTAGCCGGTAGGAGACGGGAATCAAATTATTAGCTTAGGAATGCGACAAAAACGAAAAATAATCCATGGATTCAAGGCTTCATAGGGTGTGCAATTGATAGAAAATAAGTCATTTTTTTGGGTGAACTCCTCCTTTAACAAACTCATAAAACAAACTACAGGCTCTATAACTGGCCTCATCCCTGACTCATTAGAGGTTACAATGGAAATGTGAACTAGATCTACACTGCAGACCATCCTTTATTTAGTATTTTGAATGATCTTAGAAGTACATTCTGTGTACGAATGTAGATGACGCCTTGTTTCACAGAGGCTGTGGAGGTTCATTGTTCCAACTGTTGTCAAGTTTTTAAAAACATTTGTAGTTCACGGTTTAACTATTTGTGGATGCCGTTTCTATTTTTTTCCTATGCCTCAAAGGTTCTAGTATTTTTAGGTCGTTTTTGGTTTATAGTAACAGTACACATTGTAGTCTTTACTGTCATATTAGTTGTCCATACTGTTGTATCTTTCAGTGTGGTTAGGAAATTCATTTCCTGTCCATGGGATTAATAAAATTAATCAATATGCTGTATTAAACTCAAACTCTGTGCCAAGATGTGAAGAAAACAATCCAAAAGAAAACCATGGCCACCGCATTATTTCTGCAGAGATGTCTGGTGTCCATTAGACACACGTTATCTTCTATTCTTACACAGTAAAATCCTGGGTGTTTACTTTACTGAGAGTGTACAAACGCCTGCAGAAGCAGGATCCCATATGTTCCCTATATCTTGCCTGTGACTGCTTGGACTGAAATCTGAACATTTTCTGATTTCAGAAAACAAGGTGATTCATGAGGTACAGTATCATATGCCATTGCATAATGTGAACGTACATATAACATGTACAGTACATGTGCACACCAGCAGAAAACATGGTGGTTCATGAGGTAGAGTATATATTCTGCCTATTGCATAATGTGAACATAATACATAACATAATGCAGCATATGTGCACACCAGCAGGCCGAGGACATTATGTGTCTGAGTGTGTCTTGCCGTGACTGCGGTCTCCCTGGATCCAGTACGTTTCTGACTGCATCTCCGTCAGTCTGGAGACGGTCCTCTGGAAGGCAAAGATCTCCTCCTCGGCCGTGAACAGGGTCAGCACCTCCGCCGCCGTCTAAAGAGAGGAGAGAACAGTACACCAGGGCTGGGCTCAAAGTACCTTCCTTTGTTACAACATTTAACTGAGGACTAGAGTTGTTCCGATACCGATATCAGTATCGCAAAAGCTGCCGCAAAATGCTGGTATCGGCGAGTATGCCAATCCAATACCATGTCATTTATCAAGATTATATTTCATTTACAGTCATATTTTGATTGCTTCAGTTGATGTTGCTCGGCTGTTTTATACTCTTACTGTACTATTTACATTATACATTTACTAACTTGTAGCTGCACATTAACCATTATTAATGGAATTAATAAGTTATGGGAATCAGAATCCGTATCGGGAAGGATTCGGGATCTTTCTTTATTGGTACATCTCTACTGAGAACATAGTGTGAAGAAGCTCTCTTGAGATTCTGATGCTACTAAGTCTCACACAACAGAGCTCAAGGAAAAAAAATATGCTGAATTCCCCTACACCGCCTTCCATAAAAAAGGTTAGGGAGTTTCAGTTCCAATTTCTATTTTGAAACGCAGTTATTTGCAAATTACAATTTAGGCAGTTAGCAAACACTCTAATGCAGAGCCACCTAGTAAGCACCATGAACCTTTGTCAACCAACAACAGGGTCAGTTCTCCACAAATTAAGAGTGCTAAGGAAACAACCATGCGCTAGTAAGTACCTAGGATATAATAACAAGTAGTACCTTGTAGTACCTGCTGTACCTGGAACCACCTGGACGTCTCATGTTCACTGAACAACAGTCTGTTAGGAGGACAGAACTGGGGACGCTATTCATTTACAACAGCGGCTACCGTCTGCTGTTTCATTGCGTTCTAGATCACTATGTTCTGATGCAGACTGTGCAGTGTTAACCACTTAAAGCTGCACAACACAGTGGAATACTTATATATAACTTCCCCATTATATTTTAAGGATGACCTAAAAGCATGGCTCCTTGGACATTCAATTTGGACTCCCTCACCCAGGGTTGTAAACGTCTCACTCCCTGTGAGTGACGTCCTCCATGTGTTGTACTTCCACCTCCTTTTATGTCGTTATCATGAATTTAAACTGTATATTTAGATTTTCTATATTTTTGTGTAGTTTTTGTATTGCACTGTTGCACTGTCCAGTTGTTAGAGTGTGGAATGTTTAATGGACCACAATGGAAACAATTAAGCCAATGGGGCTTTTTGTGTCATTTAACTTGTGTGCTGTCTGTACCTTAAAAAATGTGTCAATTAAGCAGTCAATCAATCAAAACCTACCGGGGATTCAAACTCGGGTGCTGAAATGTTTACCACTGAGCCAATAGAGTTGGCTGAGACGGATACCATTAGAGGTGGTCAAAATTAAATTATATTCACAAAAAAAGGTTAACTAGCTTCACGACTTAGGGACAGGTCGATTTTTAAAGAAGTGTACCCCTGGAGAAAATGTATGTGCCCTGATCTAAAATGCCATGACCCTCCATTTGACAAAAAAAAATAATCAATGACCCTCCCCAAGTGATAAAAAAAAAAGATTAACCCTCCCCAGGAGGTGATATATTGTCCCACGACATACCCTATCGTGATATTAAAATGTGACGATAGGTATTGTCATGATGTCATACTGTATCGTAATCTTTTTTTAATTATTATTTTATTTAAAAAAAACACTGAATTTTTTTTGCCGGTGAAAGTTATAGGAGTTCTTACTTTATGGTGTATGATATGAAATGTAAGCTTAATAATCACAGTAATTATTAATCATGTCTTCCATCATATCCAAGGTATTTTGGAGAGAAATGAAACAGACTCCAGTCACTTTCAGTTTAAAGCACTGCAGAGGGGAGGCGTGTGTGTCTGTGTCCAGCTGATGCGTTACATGCATCAAAGCAATTATGCCTCTGCATTCTCAAATAGACATCTAATCTAAGATCTTTTACATGGTATTATACTGTATCTGGTATTATAGATATTCTTTTGAGCTGTTGGAAATAACTAGGCTGCACTTGGTTGCTAAAGTCCAGATGACAAAAATATGAGGTTTGTGGAATTTATAGTTATGCATTATATTATATTTGTTATTAGTGTATCTGTCCTCTGAAACAATGGGGTTTATAGTTAGTGAGAACTTCACTTCTCCCTTAAGCTTGCACAAATGTATTTATTTGTGTGTACAAAGCACTTTGTAATTGTTTTTTAAAGTGCTTTATAAAGATATTTTAAACTTAAGATGATGGCAAATGTTGATGATACTTAACTAGAAAAAGAGCACAGGTCTCCGCCAGGTCAGGTAGGTTATTTTGGCCTCCTAGTGGCGCTATAATAGGCCAATGTGAAAAGGGTGCCATTTATTCCTAGGCCGTGCATGGCAATCGGACACTGCATGCATGATTTGAAGCATTTTGTTCTAAAAATGTGTTTTGCTAAATTTGACCTGCTGGTGGCGCTATAACAGGCCAATGTTAAAAGGGTGGCATTTGTTCCTCAACGTAGTGCAAATGTGCATTCAAAGTTTCACCAAAATCGGACGCTGCGTTCATGATTTGCTGCATTTTGTTCAAAACGGGCCACTTCTGCAAACATGACATGTCAATGTTAGCCAATCAGGATGGAATATGAAAAATCAAACAGATCCGTCTTGATCACGTGACTATAGAGATCATGTGTACCGATATGCGTGAAATTTGGATAACATTTGAAGGCTTAATATCAAAAAATGTGTTTTACATAAGTCTGCCTCCTGGTGGCGCTATAAAAAGCAAATGTGAAAAAGGCAGGGCAAAGGTTTTTCCTTGGCCTCTAGAGAGTGTGCATACAAAGTTTTACACCGATTGGTGCAGTTATAGGTAAAAACACGAATCGGCCTGTTACAGCGCCACCATGAGGCTGATTTGAACATTTTCAAATGGCATTTCTTCCTCGGCCTAATGGGAATGTGTGTGCAAAATGTCACAGAAATTGCATGCTGTGTTCATGATTTGAGGCATTTTGTTCGAAACGGAGTACTCCTGCAAACTTTGAAAGCCAATTTTTGCCAATCAGGATGGAATATGAAGAATCTGAAATTAGCCGTTTCTTTTAATGACTATAGAGATACTGTGTACCGATTTGCGGGATTTTTGGCCAAAATCTGTAGGAGTACTGTCCAAAAATGTGTTTTGCAATAAGCGGCCTCCTGGTGGCGCTATAACAGGCCCAGGTGAAAAATTTGGGGCAGAGGTTCTGCTCTGGCATCCAGGGAGTGTGTGTGCACAGTTTCTCTGCGATCAAGCCAACGGTGCCGGAGATTAGCTGTGCACAAGATGACAGAATGACGGACGGACACACACACGGACACACGGACGGACGGACAGGGGCAAAAACATACTCTCGCCATGCCTTTCAGCCTGGCGGAGACAATAATGTATCATATCGATAACATATGTCCAACATCATGTATCATATCGTGAAATTAGTGTATCTTGACACCCCTAACCCTCCCCATCAAATACAACAACATGACAGTGCAGTCATACAGTGACTACACTGTTGCCTACATAAAACAAATTAGGCTATCAATTATGGCCTGATGATTCTGGTTTTACTTGTGGAGCTGGGCTGGTATTTATACACAACTGTCCATATAGGTCCAAATTAATCACATGCACAGAATCACTCCAAATGATTATGAATATCCAGTTATAAATTGGTCATTGTAACCTATCTGGTGTGTGTAATTCTATGAGCAACAATAACACACTTAAAGGAGGATATCTCTGTGTTGGAAATTGGGATCATGCATCTCTCCAATATGCCTAATAGTCCATGAGCCAGGGGGGTTGGTCATTATCATCTGAGGGGAATAATGCTCATAGTGATTTTTGTCAAGGTAGGCATGTCTATAGAGTTAGAAAATATAGCCTTTCACCAATGGTAGCTTTATGGGTGCTATCATGCATTTTATTTTATAACACTATGCGAAAATTGCATGGGTCAATATATGGAAACATACTACTTAACCCCCCCAAAAAATAAATACAAAAGGTTATACAATTGGTTCACCTCACGATTGACATGGAGCCGTTTTTTGACACCTTGCAGGTATGCTGGAATCAGCCAGAACAGCTCTATAATGTAATTGTGCATCCTGGTGGGATGCATGTTATACAGTCATTCTTCAGCTGCTTTGCAAAACGGATGCAAGGTTCAGCACTGGAAATGCATATGGTTGCAGCATATGGGGGGCTGACAGGCAAGTTCAGTGGTAAGTCCTGAGTGTATCAGCAGCAATCTTGAAGTGGTTTCTATCAAATGGGCCAAAGACATTTGAAGAGATACAGCAGTGGCCTACCTGGACACTGTGCATCTCCATCCTACTGGCTGACAGTGGGTAGACAACTTCATTCGTCCTACACTTCACATCCACCAGTTTGAATGTGCAGGGAGACACATTGACATTAACTTGTCACCTTTTCTCTCATGACGCACATGATGAAGTACTTCTTCCGTGCGTGCCATGTGCAGTATAGTTGATATCTAACCCAGTGTCTGCTGAAGATGCATGTGCTCCATGCCATAGAGCAGGGGTATTCAACTAGATTAGGCAGGGGGCCACACTTGTAAAATGACTTGAAGTCAGGGGCCACAAGACCATGTTTGTGGTTAACCGTTTGTTGTGTGTGCTAAGGCATTACATTTAGTTTGACTCGGTTATACAGATACATAGTGAAAATAGCCTAACTACAAGCTCACAACGCCTTGCACTGCGAGGCGTTGTGAGCTTGTAGATCAGCTATTTTCACAATGTTTGCCTCTTATGTAATATTTGCAGGGGCGGCTGGTATCAATGGGCTAGTGGGGCTAAGCCCCCCCTATGTTATTGAATAAAAATGAGAAATTATTATTATATATATATATATATTTATATATATTTTTTAAATATATATTTTTATATATTTTTTAATTATTAAAATGTTATTAAATGTTATTAAAATGTTTTCGAATAGATTATTGTACAAGCTGGTTGAACCTAGAGCAGCAACAGCATCAAATAGTTACAAGAAAAACACAAAATATGTCAAAACGGGCTGATTTATTTTAGCCCAAATCAGCTTCCATTGGCTTTCATTGAGTTGAGTGATTGACAGCTGACATGAGAGAGAGAGAGAGAGACTGACTAACTTCAGCAAGTTTATAACTTTCCTGAATCATAATTATTGTGTTTTTCGTCAAGACCTTATGATTTCCTGCCCATTATATGTGTCATTATTATTATCCATTATTGGATGGAATGGCTTATTCTACTTAATCAGTGTCTTTTGTCAGTCTTTTGCCTGTGACGTGTACCACAGCAGGTCAAATTGCTCAATTAACCCATTTAGACCTGAGGCCGATTCTAAAAACGCCTTCTAAATCCTGACCAGTTTTCTGAAAAACTTCAAAAATTACAACAAATGTATGTTGCTACAGTATATACTTGTTGGTACATACAGTATATAGTATATACTGTACGTACCAACAAGAACACCAAAAGGGGTTCCCGTCCTGAAAGTATAGTTACAAATAGGGGTTCCCGCCCAAAATGGGTTAAGGCCATACAATTTGTGGAAGCACTTTGCGGGCAGTGGAGGCGAGACACCTGCCAGGTAAACTATTCAAAGTACTAAAAGAAAATGACATAGGTTCAAAAGCCTTTTGTGGTGGAAACTATATGCAGAGACAAATTGCAGAGCTTGAAGCCATGGCAAGCTTATGAGCGGAGAAAGCTGGATTGTTCATGATCAGAAATGTATTTACGGGGTTTTTGGGCCTAAAAGTATGGTAATTGTTCGGACCGGCCCAGTAGGGCATTATTGCCCTACTGTGTCATTATTGAATGGTTTATTCTACTTAATCAGTGTCTTTTGTCAGTCTTTTGCCTGTGACGTGTACCACAGCAGGTCAAATTGCTCAATTAACCCATTTAGACCTGAGGCCGA
This sequence comes from Gymnoscopelus braueri, assembly GCF_963280865.1. Lineage (NCBI taxonomy): Eukaryota > Metazoa > Chordata > Actinopteri > Myctophiformes > Myctophidae > Gymnoscopelus > Gymnoscopelus braueri. The sequence continues at coordinate 26,260,996 of NC_137616.1, read as the reverse complement.
TTCTAAAAACGCCTTCTAAATCCTGACCAGTTTTCTGAAAAACTTCAAAAATTACAAAAATTACAACAAATGTATGTTGCTACAGTATATACTTGTTGGTACGTACAGTATATAGTATATACTGTACGTACCAACAAGAACACCAAAAGGGGTTCCCGTCCTGAAAGTATAGTTACAAATAGGGGTTCCCGCCCAAAATGGGTTAAGGCCATACAATTTGTGGAAGCACTTTGCGGGCAGTGGAGGCGAGACACCTGCCAGGTAAACTATTCAAAGTACTAAAAGAAAATGACATAGGTTCAAAAGCCTTTTGTGGTGGAAACTATATGCAGCAGGGCCGGATACAGAAATTATTAATTGGGGGGGCATTAAGAAATGCTGGGGGGGGGGGGCGTTTTTTTTGCGTTTTTTCCGGCTGTTTGTGTAATACTGCTTCCTATTGTTTAGGAGTAGTAATATCTGGCAACACTGCCCATGGAAAATCAGGGCAGAGGATTATTTGATTTGTGCAATGATACATGATGGAATATGATTAAGGATTATTTTGATTATGGTAAGCTCACATTTCATATCATGACATAAATGTAACTTTCACAAGCCCCCCCGTCAAAAAAATAAAATAAAGAAATATATATTCTTTTAGTTTTCTTTTTAGATTTTTTTTTGGGGGGGCAGTCAGGGCATTTGGGGGGGCATTGCCCCCCCTTGCCCATGCCTAGATCCGGCCCTGATATGCAGAGACAAATTGCAGAGCTTGAAGCCATGGCAAGCTTATGAGCGGAGAAAGCTGGATTGTTCATGATCAGAAATTTATTTACGGGGTTTTTGGGCCTAAAAGTATGGTAATTGTTTGGACCGGCCCAGTAGGGCCCAGTTAGGGCCAGGCCTTAATTTTCAGGCCCGTGGAGAACTCTTAGAGAGAGAGAGAGAGAGAGAGAGAGAGAGAGAGAGAGAGAGAGAGAGAGAGAGAGAGAGAGAGAGAGAGAGAGACACACAGACAGACAGACTGTGTGTCTGTCTGTCTGTGTGTCTGTGTGTCTGTCTGTCTGACTGACTGCCACAGTATGATTTTATTTTTGGGCGGTGAAACCACCCCTATAAGTGAGATTTGGAAAAATGTACATTTTCCTGCGCTGTGATCTGGGCCCAGGAAATTTGTAGAATTATCCTGCGCTGTGATTGGACAATCACAGTCTATTCAGGACTGTGATTGGCCAGTGTCACATGACACATGTGCATAGCCCTATATAAGTAACCATAACTTGAAAAAAACCAAATATTGGTTTTTTTCAAGTTATGGTTTCGTCCATCATAAAGAGTGTTTCAATAAATGTATTTATCTTTTGTACATGATTGGTTGATTCCATTCAGTATTGTGATTAGCTAGCAAGACACCGCCCACTTCACACAGGGTGTGATTTTTTTGATATCATTGATATCAATGCAAGTGCATTGATGATGCTCAAATGCTCTCAGGCAGGATGCCATATGTGCCATCACTAGATGTTGATGTGTGACTGACTGATTTGTATACTTTTGTCAAATAAAAGTATATTTTCCTAAATCTGGATATGTAAACTATACAGATTATACAGATTATTAATTATACGCTTAGCCCTCCCACCCAAAATTCCCACCAGCCGCCACTGAATATTTGACAATTTGGCCAATTTGGTGTTGTAATTAAATTGTAACTTTATAAATGTGCAGATACCCTTTATACACTTATACTGTATGTTGGTTTGTTTACTGTTGAATGAGAAAACAATGTTACATATTAAGCTAATCATCTGGGGACCCTCCAAAATCATTTTGAAAACTGGGGGTCCCGACCCCCAGTTTGGGAACCACTGCTATATAGGACACAACAATTTGGTCATATTCCTTTATGATAACTTATTAGGGCTTGCTTCATACTGCATTCATGCATTTTGAGGTTTGAAAGGATCATTTCTGTGCCCGTCCTTTATAGTGCACAGGCTTTGATTTGAATATTGAAAAAATAGGAATTAGATATTTCAGTGTTCCGTGCATGCAGCTAGGTCGCTCTGTCCCTGCCATGGAAACGTCTTTGTGAGAAGAAAAGTGAAAGCAGGCTGGCGAGGTGAAGATTATTTGTTGTTGTGTTTTGGAGCATCCCGCTGATGATAAGGGCACAAGCTCTAACAATGATCCAATCAGTTCAGAGTTAGACCATTATTCATCCCAGGACACTATTGAGGATGAATGAATCATACTGTATAAAACTAGCTAATGGATGCAGAAGAATAATTATTTATTTGATGTAATGGCGTAATGTTGAAAGTACATAATGTGAGCTGCTTGAACACTGATCCAAGTGATTTTTTTTTTTTTTTTTTTCCCTTTATGATTTTTATTCAGCATTAGTTTCAGAATGTAGTAAATGTGGTTACAGGTACAATAAGACTCATGCCTTTTTCTTTTTTTTTCCTTACGTACAGGAACAGACATTACAATACAATTCACATAACGTTTAACACTCAGCTGGTTCAGAGTACAAGGCTGGTTCAGTTCGACACAACATTAAATTTTCCCCATACCCTCCCTCCCTCCCTCATGGGTCTTTAGTCACCGTTCATTTCACCACATGGAAAAAAGAAAATCAGCAAAGTCCACAACATGCTCTAGAGGGGAAAAGAAAAAAAATTAAATAATAAAAAAAAAAGGAACATAACCTAAGAATGCTCCTTTCCCCTTTTTCTCTCCCTCTCCCCTCCTCCCCAACAGAGAACAAAATAGACGAAGGTAGGAAGACAGAGTGACGGCGTGAGGGACAGGTGGGGGGGGGTCTCCAGATCAGTGGAGGGGTTTTGTCACAGGCAACCCTATGTGGCATCAGAGAGTCTTGTCAGATTAGTAAGATAGGTTATTATGGTACCCCAGGCGGACATAAATCCACCTGGTGATCCTCTTAAGTCAAATTTAATTTTCTCTAGTTTCAGGAATAACATTACATCTTTCAGCCATAGATCTGGTTTCGGGGCACATGGAGATTTCCACTCTAGGAGGATTTTCCTCCGTGCCAGCAGTGTAAGAAAGGCAATACCATTCTGTGTTAATTTATTAGAGGTCAGATCTTTGGGCAGGACCCCAAAGATAGCAGTTACAGAGCTAGGCTGTAAGCTAATGTTAAACATTTGTGATAAGTGTCTAAATATGGTAACCCAATAACTCTCCAGTCGAGGACAAGACCAAAACATATGGGTTAAATTTGCCGGGGATGTATGGCATCTATCACAGCTGTCATCCACAGTAGGGTATATTCTAGACAGTTTGGCTTTGCTATAATGAGAGCGGTGTAAGACTTTGAGTTGTATCAAGCTAAGTCGAGCACACGAGGTACTGCCATTCACTCGGATCTGAGCTTGGTTCCAGATATCGTCTGTGATGGATTCCCCAAGTTCCCCCTCCCACCCTGCTTTAATTCCATCCAGAGAGGTGACCCTTAAAGAGGATATAATGTTATAAATAGAAGACATGAGGCCCTTTACCTGCCTGGGAGCATCCAAGATAGACTCCACCCCTGATCTGGCCGGAATATTAGGGAATGAAGGATTATATGTTCTGACAAAGTTGCGAATTTGAAAATATCTAAACAGGTGAGAATTTGGGAGTTCGTATTTAGTTGCCAATTCCCCGAAGTTAGCAAAAATTCCATCAATGTATAAATCCTTTAGTTTGGAGAGACCCAGCCTATGCCACATAGAGTAACCTGGGTCTGTCCTTGCCGGGGCAAATAGGTGGTTGTTTTTTATAGGGCTATAGAGGGATATTTCACGGAGGCCAAAGAAGGTTCTGAATTGGGACCATATCCGCAGTGTGCTTAAAACAATAGGATTGGAAGATTGCTGATTAGGAGAAATAGGCAATTTAGTGGTGATTAAGGCCAATAAAGATGTATTGGGACAGGAATTTGCTTCAATTTGACACCAGTCCAGATCAGGGTTGTGGGCCCAACAAGTGATTTTAGAAATGTTAGCAGCCCAATAATAATACTTCAAATTAGGCAGGGCAAGGCCACCGTCATCTCTGTTTCTCTGTAGGTATTCCTTCTTTAATCTTGGAGTTTTACCTCCCCATATAAAGGATGAGAGTAATGTATCAAGTTTACAAAAAAAGGATCTGGGGATAAAAAACGGCAGAGCTTGAAATAAATACAGAAAACGGGGCAGAACATTCATCTTAATACAATTTACTCTCCCTGCCAGAGATATATTGATAATTCCCCATCTATGTAGGTCCAATTTAAGTTTATCAACAAGGGGTAAAAAATTATCTCTAAACAGCTCATCTAGAGTCCTACGGATGTGTACCCCCAGGTATTTAAAGCCAGAATCTGAGGTGCGAAAGGGCAGTGATCCATCTGGAATATGACGGGCCAAGTTATTTACTGGGAAACATTCACTTTTGTTATAATTTAATCTGTAGCCAGAGAAGGTACCAAATCTGTTCAACAGCTCAATGATCTTTGGGGCGGTAGAAACTGGGTCGGATATGAATATCAATAAGTCATCTGCGTACAGAGAGAGTTTGTATTCCATTCCCCATCTACGGATTCCCTGAATAAAAGGGGCTGACTTTAGGGCGATAGAGAGAGGCTCAATTGCAAGAGCAAACAGTAGGGGGCTTGCTGGGCAACCTTGTCTACAGCCTCTTGAGAGTGTGAGCATCTGAGAGTTCAACCCATTGGTGACAACAGAGGCTTTTGGGGCTGAGTAGAGAAGCGAGATCAGAGAAACCAGGTTGGAACCAAAACCAAACCTCTGGAGAACCTCAAGTAAGTAACCCCACTCAACCCTATCGAAGGCTTTCTCCGCATCCAGGGAGACCACCACCTCGGGGGTCTCCGAGGATGCGGGAGAGAGAATAACATTAAGGAGACGGCGAATATTCGATGAGGAATGGCGGTCTCTAATAAAACCTGTCTGGTCAGTCGAAATAATGTCGGCTACAACCGTCTCCATTCGTGAAGCCACAATTTTCGCAAGGATCTTATAGTCAGCATTTAAAAGGGATATGGGACGATATGAGTTACAGTTCAATGGGTCTTTATCAGGTTTTAAAATTAGAGAGATTGATGCTTCTGTGAGTGTTTGTGGTAGGGAGCCTTGGTCTAGTGAATCAATGAACATATCCAGTAAAAGTGGAGCTAGTTTATTAAAAAATAGTTTGTAAAATTCAACTGGGTAGCCGTCCGGGCCAGGAGCTTTCCCATTTTGCATCGTCGAAATTGAGTCGTTTATCTCACTCAGATTCAAGGGTTGTTCTAGGGTCTCGCGCTTAACAGAGTGGAGAGTCGGGAACTGGAGGCCCCCAAGAAAACTCATCATATCTGTGGTATCTACGGGAAACCGAGAGGAGTATAAGTCAGAGTAGAAGCTTTTGAACGTGTTGTTAATATCAGCTGGGATAACTGTGCATATACCAGATGGGGTCCTTATTTGAGGGATGTTTCTAGTTGCACTCTCTTTCTTGAGCTGATGGGAGAGTATGCGGCCTGCTTTCTCTCCATGTTCGTACACGAGGCCTCTCGACCTCAGTAACAGTTTCTCAGTTTTCTCTGTGGTAAGTAAATTATATTGCATCTGTAAATTTAGCCTCTCTTTATACGTTTCAGGGGAAGGAAATGTTGAGTAATCGTTATCCAATTTTGTAATGCTTTCAATTAGCTGGTCCTGTTGCTTTTTCTTTAATTTATTATGCTTTGAGCAGTATGATATAATTTCACCACGAATTACGGCTTTTAAAGTTTCCCAGAGTAAGGATGGAGATACTAAATCAGATTTATTGTTTAAAATAAATTCATCAATTTTATTGGAGATCAAGGAGCAAAAACTAGGGTCGTTTAATAATAAGGGGTTTAGTTTCCAAGGAGGACGAGGTTTATTTAAATTTGAAAAATTGAGATCAAGCAACAGGGGGGCGTGGTCTGAGATTACAATGGCTGAATAGTCAACGTTTCTAACTGAGGGTAAAAAGAGCTTATCAATGAAAAAGTTATCGATTCTAGTAAAAGTTTTATGTACGTTAGAGAAAAATGAGAACACTTTTTTATCAGGAAATTGAAAACGCCAGGGGTCCACACATCCCACTTGACTCATAAAAGATGATATAGCCTTAGCCATCTTGGAGAGGGGTCTTTTCTTTGAGCTCGATCTATCTAAAATTGGGTCAATGGTACAGTTTGCGTCGCCTCCAAAGATCAAATGATAAGAATTCAGATCAGGCAGGAGAGAAATTATCTTATTGATAAAGGCTTCATCGTCCCAATTAGGGGCGTAGATTGTTTACCAAGAGCACTGGTGTATTAAAAAGACATCCGGAAACTATAATGAAACGACCATAAGGGTCAGAAATAATATCCTTTGTAGTAAATTGAACCTTTTTATGGATTAGAATGGCAGTACCCCGTGTCCTCGAATCAAAGCCTGAATGAAAGATTTGACCCACCCAATGTGCCTTCAGTCTAGGTTGGTCTTTTACGGTCAGATGCGTTTCCTGTAGGAAGGCAATCTCTGTTTTAAGATGTTTCAGATGAGAGAGAATACGCCCTCTCTTAACTGGCCTGTTCATTCCCCCAGTATTCCAACAGGTGAACCTCAGGGAGTCCCCACCCATCCGCACGCCACTATTAGTCAAATTAGACATAATCTTAGCCTAAATTAAATAAACAAATTTAAGAAGAGAGGAGAGGGAGAGAAAAAAAAGAACAAGAGTGGAGAGCAATGCTGATAAAATATAGCTGGTGTAGTAGTACTTAGTATACCAAACCAGCCCCAACAGACGGATCAAATAAGCCATATGGTGAAGACCAGGACCCAAAACCCCCCTCCCCCCCAAAACAAAATACACATAGACAGTGACATGGGCAGTATGAGAGGCATATAGTAAGGACCAATACCTAACCTTGTCCCCCCTAACCAAACAAAGAACAGACAGACACATCAAACTAAACATAACTAGATTTAAAAACCCTAACATTATCCCTATTCCTAAGCATGTCTTCTCTGCAAAGACTAGCTGCAGGACCCTAAACATTATGTCCTTCCGGTCGCACTATACTCTGAACCCTCTATCATAGTGAGGGCTCCTGAACATATAATATCAAGTATTGTGGTAGGGCATGAGTTTCAAAGCTCCTGACAGTATGAATTACTTTGTTTTCAACTCCAGCTGTCCACACACCGTAGCACCCTCCTTGGGAGTGTATGGAAGTGAATGTGTGCGCGCGCACGTGTATATGCTCGTGTGCATACAAAAAGAAATTGGAGAAGAAAAAAAAAATATATATATATATATAAAAAATAAAAAATTTTAAATGAATTAAATTAAAAAATAAAAATAAAAGTAAAGTCTTACAACAATAGTGATTGGACAGTGAGATGTAGCCTTAAAGCTAAAAAATAAATAAAAATAAAAATAAAAAATAAAATAAAATAATAAATAAAAAAGAAACAAAGCCACTAACAGTGACAGAAAAATCTATTGTAATGGCTACAATGCATACCAAGTGGTAGTACAGCATCAAAAACAATTCCCACTAAAGCAGTAATAAAGGTTGTCATTAATAAGGTGAATAAGTCTTGAAGGGAATAATAATAAAACCAATATTAGTGCCAATGATAATAAAACCAGTAATTAATGATGGTAATGAGCAAGAATTTTAACAATAATAGTAATGATGATAATAATCATAAAAGTAATAGATGGATAGTGGAGTACTGCTGTAGTTAGGTTTGTTTTACATCCATTAGTATTGTAAGTACTTAAACATTGTTGAAAAAGAAAGCCTCCGGTAATTAGTGATGGTAAAGAACAAACGTATTTATCAATGATAATATATAGCAATAATAATCATAAAAGTAATAAATGGGTGATGAGATACTGCTGTAGATATTATAAATACTTAAACCATGTTGAAAGGGTAGAAAAAATATGAAAGAATAAAACCTCTGATAGATAATGATAGAGAACAAACTTTAGCAATGTTAATAATAGTAATAATAATCATAAAAGTAATAGATGGATAGTGGAATACTGGTGTATATCGGCTTATCTTACATCCATTTGTATTATAAGTACTTAAACACCACTGAAAGAGAAAACCTCCGGTAATTAGTGATGGTAGAAAATAAACTTATTTAACAATAATAATATATAGCAATAATAATCATAAAAGTAATAAATGAGTAGTGAGATACTGCTGTAGGTATTATAAATGCTTAGATTTTGTTGAAAAGTGGAAAGTAAAAATAAAAAAAACTTCGGGTAGATAGTGATGGTACAGAACATTTTTCAGCAATGTCAGTAATAGTAATAATAATCATACAAGTAATGAATGGATGTTGAAATGCTGCTGTAAATAAGCTCGTCTTACATCCATTTGTATTGTAAGTAGGATTTAGATGTTGTTAAAATGTATTCCATGAATGCAGACATTTTAATTTGAGTGAAGGGTTTATTATCCTTCACTATTTAATCACTAACAATGTGTGTGTGTGTGTGTGTGTGTGTGTGTGTGTGTGCGCGCGCGCGCGCGCAAACGTAAAAGAGGGTGCAAACCTATGTGTACTAACTAGATGTTGGATCAGTAACCCCCCTCTCCCCTGTGAGATGACACAGCACACTAAAAGAGCCATGCACCCCAATCACATATGAAAAATTACATAGAGAGAGACATGCGGGGTGGCATGATAATAGTGGTGTAGGCGAAGGGAAGGACTGTCAGGGAGCGCAAAGTACGTTCTGTACCCCGCCGTACAGCGGGCCGCGCGTCGAGAGCGGGCAGCTCACCGGCCCACAGCACGCCGCGTCCGCGGTGCGCTGTGAGCCCGCAGCCCCACCAACCCCGGCACGCGGTCCGCCGCACGACCGAGCACAGCTTCAGTTCAACTCACGCACAATATCTCAAGTCACAATTCACAGCGGCTCTCAAGAGAGCACCAACCAGTCATAGCAATGAACAGCTTTTTCCTTTTTCTTCTCTCCCTCTCCTCCTCTTTTAACAGTGGAGCTAACAGATCTCATATTGGGGAGAACCCCCATATATAAGCACCACCAGAGCGCCTCCGATGAGAGGCGCGTTATTAAATGTAATCCAGATCGTTTAACAAAGGGACTTACCTAACTAATAGCGTTAGTAATAGTTACCTATTAACAAAGAAAGTAATAAGATAGATAAAAAAAACATACGCAGGCACCTCTAGGGAAGAGGGGGAAGGAAAGAAAAAAGACGAACAAAAAAAAAGAGTGCATGGGAAAGTAGACCTCTTTCATGAATCAAAATCACAAGTTCAAGCTACTAGCCTGCTGAAAAGAAAAAATATATAAATACAAATAAAGATGTATTGGCGTAAGTAGTAAATCTCCCGTTAGAGTAAGCGAATTAAACTTGAAATGGTCACATACCTTAATGTTCCAGTGCACATGAGTCAAGGCAAAGCAAGGTAATTGTGAAGAAGTCAAAAAGAGTAAATGATGTCCATTTGTGCGCAGCAAAGAAATACAAATAAAAAATAATTATGGTAATAGTACTGAGAGGGGGGGAGGGGGGGGAGTCTTTCCAGGGCGTCTTGGTGTAATTCAGAGAGGCGCTAAAATTATGTCCATAAATTAACAAAAAGAAATACATTAGGGCTATATTAAAGAAACAGCGGTGATGAATATTGAGGGGGTCTCCCGACAGATTGTCAGTTACGGTGCGGGTAGCACGTTGATCTGCTGGTCATAGAAGGATTGGGCCTCATCAGGGGAGTTGAAGATTACAATTTTATCTTGAAAAGTTATCTGCAGACGCCCTGCGCTTAATACACGGGAGCTCATTCCTTTTTCAAACAAGGATTGTTTGATTGAGTTGTAAGCGGCGCGTCGTTTGGCCGTAGCAACCGTCGTGTGTGGGTAGAATCGTAGCGGGGCCTCTCGGAACCGGCACTCATGTTGGCGGGTCCATTTCGAGGCCCTCTCCTTCTCCTGGATATAGTGGAAGCAGACGACCATGGCTCTGGGTCTCGGTGGGTTCTTCTGGTCCGGTTTTCCTCCAGAGCGGTACACATAGTCCAGTGTTGGGGGATTAGTGAAAACTTCTGTGCCCAGAGCTTCCATTAACAGCTCGGACACAAACTTGACTGGGTCAAGTCCAGATTCACTTCCCTCTGGAATGCCGACTACTCTCAGAATCGGTCGGTTGGCTTTGTTCTCCAGGCTTTCAATTCGGTCCAGCAGTTCCTTATTCTGTGTTTGGAGGGACTTCACATTGGTCTCAGCGGTGGTGAGTTTCTCAAAGTTGTCCCCCACTATTGTCTCTGTTTTGGTTAGACGGTTGTCAAAGGCCAGCATTTGCTCTCCCAGCGATGCCACAGAGGCTATCAAAGATTGTGTGGATTGCTGTATCAACGCAGCCATATCATTTTTGAAGATTTCACGCTGTTTGTTTAGTAGCAACTCCAAGTCAGATTTGGTAACTGGATCACTCTGATTGAGTTGATCTGTCGCAGCTGCGGACGCCATGGGGGGTTGTAGTTTGCCGGCTGCTAGATGGCTTCTAGTTTCAATTTTCTGCTTTGAGTTGCTCATTTTGTATATGAATCAAGCTGTCCAAGAAATAAACTAGCAGGGCTGCTCAAGAGAGCCGCTATGAAGAGATAAAAAGGATTTAGTTCAGGAGCCTCCACCTTGCGTGTGTGCTCCTCACGTCATCACTGGAAGTCTCTCATGATAAGGGCACAAGCTCTAACAATGATCCAATCAGTTCAGAGTTAGACCATTATTCATCCCAGGACACTATTGAGGATGAATGAATCATACTGTATAAAACTAGCTAATGGATGCAGAAGAATAATTCTTTATTTGATGTAATGGCGTAATGTTGAAAGTACATAATGTGAGCTGCTTGAACACTGATCCAAGTGATTTTCTTATGGGTGACTTTTGAGTTTTACTGGAGTAAAATATCTTTCAAGTAAGATATCTGTACCTTTACTCAAGTATGGTTTTCAAGTACTTTATACACCAATACTACTAACAACTGTACATGTTTAAGGCTGTGGTGCTGACAGATTCTCACTTACACTTCTTAACGGTTTACGGCTAAACGGTTAACTATGAACTATTTTTCTCACAGTCTTGTGGCCACCAACTTCAAGTTATTTTATAGCTATGGTCCCCTGCCTAATCTAGTTACCCCCGACGTGCTACATCAACAAGCAGCACAGCAGATCCACAGTAGTAGGAAATACATGACGTCCAGAGTGGTGGATGGTCTCCATAATTTACTCACCAAAGATTAGATCTACCCACATTTGGGTTCCTGTAGCAGTGTCTTGACTGCAAATACTGCAGTACTGGTGGGTGTTAATTTGGGACCCTGAGTGAGTCACTAACATTCCTCCATTCTAAATAGTAGCCTAGTATACATTTTATTCTTATCTAAATGGATCTTTAGGTAATTTACAAAGGAAACCTTTGTGTTCCATCTTTCATGAAAACCAGAAGTACATCTTATGTCATAATTATATAGTCACTATGTTGTCACTGCCTGTAATAGAAAAAAAAATCGAGACATGCTAATTTTAACAATCTTTCTGAACAATATATAGTCTGAGCTTTATCCCTCCCAACCCATCCCAATTTTTCAAAGAGAGAGGGTCAATAATATAAGAGAACTATCAGTTTGAAGTAGAATTCTTCATTTGGATTTTGAAAACTGTGTTTTTGCATGAGTGATAGATAACACACAGAAAGCTACCACCGATGCAAGGCTTTCACATTTTTCCTATCACTAGGGGTGTATACCTACCCAAACACTATGAGAATTATTCCCCTCAGATGTTACTGATGACCCCATATTTGGGGTCCTGGCTGATGGCCTGTTGGAAGTTTTGCGCAAATTGTTCAACCACCATCGTTAAGACGCTGAATAGATTTGACTGGGTTGTTCACACTCGCTGTGCGTTGATGGCTTGTTAACGACCGTCATTGATTCTAAATAGACCAAGGTGTTACTTGATTTGAATCCTTTGTATCTTTTGAAATGGAGAGGGGTCATTGACCACTGTTCTGCTGTACTAAAAAGGTATATAAAAAACGGACTATTTTATTAATTCAAAATTGCATGACCCTCCATTGGATTCAAAGTAAAATTACCTGACCCTCCCTTGGACTAAAATTAGAAAGGCATGACCCTCCCCTATTTTCCGCCAGGGACCCCCTTCTGTAAATTTCGACTGGTCCCTTACAGTATATACTTTGTTGTATTACGAGCGCTGCACATCACGACGCGTTCCGACAACTTCCGAGCATGTAGATGTGCTATATTTTTGCTATTTTTGAAAGGGTTTGCCTATAATGACATGCCCAAAATATGCACAGCAGGTTAAATGGCATGTGGTCACAGAGGTTGATTTACCTCTTTGAGGCCCAGGTCATCCAGCAGCAAACGGTCCCTCTCATCTTCCCCTCCAGAACGGACGAACAGGTGCTCCAGTGGAGCCGCTGCCAGCAGGACCACCCTCACCTGGGACAGAGACATTTCAGGTCCGTTCATTTGAGGGTATTTTAGTGTTGATTTAACTTAAGGTGCCTAAATCTATTTCATTCTCTTTTTATTCAATTTTATGTTTAGGTTTTATTCAGATTTTCAGTGAAGTACTTTGAATTTCATTTTTATTATCAATTGTGCTATACAAAAAGTTATTATTATTATTATTACAGTAGAAGTAGTAGTAGTAACAGTGGTAGTAGTAGTATTATATCATGTTTTGTTCCTGGACACTCTCATCTTTATGTTGCTGAACAGGAGAAGTCTTTAAACATTTCTACATTTTCCGTTTTTCGGATAAATGTTGAACACACAGCAACAACTCCTTTGTAACCTTGCTTCAAAAAAATAGTGCTGCAAGAGAGTTCCAGGTGTTGCTTAGCCTCCTTGAGATTACATTTTCTGTGGATGCCTAGTATTGTATAATAACAAAGGGACCTCCAGCTCAAGTACCTTGCGGTCATAGAAGTTATCTATGAGGGTGATAAAGCGTCTGGCCTGGTCCTTCAGTGTCAGAGTCAGCATGGGAACATGGCGGATGAAAACCGTGTCAAAGACCTGCGCCATCTCAAGATAGTCACTGGCACCCACAGGCTGGAACACAACAATCAGACAGGTTAGCCACCGCAGATCATCGATACACACTTTGTCTATATCTTAACACACAAGACACACTTGTCAGGCACTTTGTTGGCCGGGGGATGCTAACCCCCGGCCAACAACCATAGTATACTGTAGGCACTGTCGAAGTGGCTTATGCACACATATGCACACACAAACACTCGATCATAAACAAGACAGACATACAGACATACATGACTAATGATCCATTAAGGGAAATTCAATTATCATAGCAGCCAGTAAGGATAACAACATAAATGTATTGTCAAATATAAAGTCAAATATGTGTGCAGAGAGCAAAGTGATTACAATGAGTAAAAACTAAAAGGTATTAAGTCCCAGATTAATAGCAGTCCAGCAGTGCTATGATCATTGATCATAGTGTTAAAATGAATAATGATGGAATTTTAGTCGATCAGTGTTAATGTACTGTACTGTGGGTGTATGTGTGTGTGTAGGGAGCGGCTCGTCCTTGCTATATATATACGTTCCCTCTCTGCTTTATTTTAGTCTCGACTGGCAGTGCCATTTGTACAGAGCAAAAAGGGAAAAGAAAAAGAACCGCCAATAGACTGTAGCTCTTTGACGCTGAGCAGCACAGGGACGCGCGTATTGAACAGGAGTGGCCATGATGCAGTTTGAGAGCAAGAGACAGTAAGTGCTTGGAAGAGGACAAAAGAAGCAAGAAGGACAGCATGAGACGAAAACAATGTGAGGTGGAGGATACAAATGGAGACAGAGAGATGTGGTGAATGAAGCAGGGACAAAAAGAAGGCAAATTCAGAGGCAGAGGGAATTCTTTGAATGTGGGTATTTTTGTTTAGGAGCATGTGTAAGTTTTGGTTTACCAGTGTGTGTGTGTGTGTGTGCGTGTGCGTGTGCGTGTGCGTGTGCGTGCGCGTGCGCGTGCGTGTGCGTGTGCGTGTGTGTGTGTGCGTGCGCATATGTGTGAGCACATGAGGGACAAGCGTAAAATTCTCTGTACGGCAAAGCAATCCAAAACATAACATTTATTATGTACATAATCTACAATTATAATGTGTAAACTATAATTTGGTTTGTGTCAACGAGTCAAAACTTATAGTAGGGCAGTTTCGAGGCTCCGTGAGCACCCCAAAAACACATCTCTTAAACCTGTTTTTTTAGGACCCTAAAGGTGTCTAGTTATGATTTCTGCTTGTTGCCCATGTCAACTAATGTCCCATGGGGTTTATTGTTAACCCTTTCTGACACCTACCCCCAACCCAAACCATAACATGAAGATAACAGAGAATACCATAACTCTTGAAGTAAACAACATACAGCGACAAATGAACACATTTTTCTATATCATTTTGACCAAAGGAATTCATTAAAGTGGTTATTATAAAGATTCAAGCACATCTTGACTCTATTTCAGGACATAAACAGCCAAAAACAAGCAGAAAACGTTCAAATCACAATTATCACATCTATATTTCTCTTTGTACTAAACTTTTAAGGTGTATTCTTTTTTACCATATGTTTTTTAGGACCTTTATGGTGTCTAGTTAAGATTTATTCTTGTTGCCCTGGTCAAATAATGGCCCATGGGGTTCATTTTAACCCTTTCTGACACCTATTACCAATCAAACCATAAAATTGAGATAACAGAAAATACCATAACTCCTGAAGTAAACAACATACAGCGACAAATGAACACATTCTTTTACATCATTTTGACCCAAGGAATTCATTGAAGTGGTTATGGTGTCTAGTTAAGATTTCTTCTTGTTGCCCAGGTCAACTAATGTCCCATGGGGTTCATTTGGTGACCATTTTAAATCGATGTCCACAGGAGTGGCGTTTTCATATCTGAACCAGACAACGTACAAAGACAAATAAACCCACTTTTTCATAGAATGTTTACACCAGGAATCTAATGGAAAGGTCACTGACATGGTACAACCATTCTTTATTGGTGAAAAACACACAAATATCAAATTCTGGCTTATATTTAGGCATAATATAACTTTCTTAAATAATCAAAACATAATGTCACTGATCGGTATCATCCATCTCAACCTCTTCCCTCTTATCATCATCATCATTAAATATTATTAGGATGATCATACACCAACCTGAAAGCCTTTTGAAATTTGGGGTTATTCTGGAGCTTTTTGAGTGGTGACACCTTGCCCTTGAAGGAACTAGTACAGCCCTGATCACTGAATACATGGTACCCAAGCAGGGTGCTACAGTATGGCTGCCCAAGAGAGGTTGCTAGCTCCGTGACATTTACCAGCTGACGGTGCCTGCCTGTGCCAGTGTCAAGGTAGATGAGCAGGTTGATGTCGTCATCAACATCAACAATCATTCTTGGCAAATCTGCTAACACAAGAACTCACCAAAGTTATATAGGTATTGATCAATCAACTCACTTCTCAATCTAATGCCACAAGTTTATGAGCTGTTCCTTCCACGATGAGAGCAGCTGTTTCACATTTTGCCAGCCGGGATGCTGCCTCCTTACTCCCCCAGACCTTGAGCATCAACTGGCAGAGCTGTCGCTTATTTTCCACATTGCCCAGAAAGAACTTAAAGTCCTGGGGTTTCCTGGTGCCTGGACCTTGCACTATGAATTTCTCAGAAAGTCCACGCCTCAGCCTCTACTGCGCCCTTAATGGAATCAAGAGTGGTCTTGATTCCATCAAGGCGCAGTAGAGGCTGAGGCGTGGACTAGCTCGCCTGCCCCCATGCCAGGACACACTCATCCCCCACATCCAGTGGGTGAACTATAGAGTGACCTGTTACAAGCGAGCAGCTGAGCCAATCTTTTGGAGGCCTAAATCCTAGGATGATGGTCAGGGGTGCCAGAAGACAGAAGGAGGGATTTTGGAGCCTGTCTGGTCTTGTGGGCCAATTCTGTCCCTATCTCTCATTGACCTGTTGGCTGCTGGTGTCATCAGTGATGATGATGATGAGAGGGAAGAGGATGAGGTGGAGTTTGATGATGAGATGGATGATACTGATCAGTGAAATTGTGTTTTGATATAAGCCAGAATTTGATATTTGTGTGTTTTTCACCAATAAAGAATGGTTGTACCATGTCAGTGACCTTTCCATTAGATTCCTGGTGTAAACATTCAATGAAAAAGTGGGTTTATTTGTCTTTGTACGTTGTCTGGTTCAGATATGAAAACGCCACTCCTGTGGACATCGATTTAAAATGGTCACCAAATGAACCCCATGGGACATTAGTTGACCTGGGCAACAAGAAGAAATCTTAACTAGACACCATAAGGGTCCTAAAAACATGGGGGAAAGTATAATACACCTTAAGTATTTAATACAAGGATTAATATAGATGTGATTTGAACATTTTCTGTTAGTTTTTTAGTTTTTTGCAGTTTCTGTCCTGAAATAGAGTCAAGACCTGCTTGAATCTTAATAATAACCACTTTAATGAATTCCTTGGGTCAAAATTATATATAGAAATGTGTTCATTTGTCTATGTATGTTTACTTCAAGAGTTATGGTATTTTCTATTGTCTCCATTGTATGGTTCGGGTTGGGAATAGGTGTAACAAAGGGTTAAAATAAACCCCATGGGACCTTATTTGACCAGGGCAACAAGATTAAAACTTAACTAGACACCTTTAGGGTCCTAAAAGACATATGGTAGAAAATAATACACCTTAAAAATGTAGTACAAAGAGAAATATAAATGTGATTTCAAAATATTCTGCTATTTTTTTGCTGTTTCTGTCCTGGCTGAAATAGAGTCAAAATGTGCTTGAATCTTAATACCACTTCAATGAATTCCTTGGGTCCAAATGATATAGAAAAATGTGTTAATTTGTCTCTGTAGGTTGTTTACTTCAAGAGTTATGGTATTTTCTGTTATCTCCATTTTATGGTTTGATTGGGAATAGGTGTCAGAAAGGGTTAAAATGAACCCCATGGGCCATTATTTGACCAGGGCAACAAGAATAAATCTTAACTAGACACCATAAAGGTCCTAAAAAACATATGGTAAAAAAGAATACACCTTAAAAGTTTAGTACAAAGAGAAATATAGATGTGATAATTGTGATTTGAACATTTTCTGCTAGTTTTTGGCTGTTTCTGCCCTGAAATAGTCAAGATGTGCTTGAATCTTAATAAAAACCATTTAAATGCATTCCTTGGGTCCAAATGATATAGAAAAATGTGTTAATTTTGTCTCTGTATGTTGTTTACTTCAAGAGTTATGGTATTTTCTGTTACCTCCATTTTATGGTTCAGATTGGGAATAGCCGAACAGGTGTCAGAAAGGGTTAAAATAAACCCCATGGGACATTATTTGACCTGGGCAACAAGAATGAATCTTAACTAGACCGCATAAAGGTCCTAAAAAACATATGGTAAAAAAGAATACACGGTAAACGTTTAGTACAAAGAGAAATATAGACGTGATCATTATAATTTCAACATTTTCTGCTAGTTTTTGGCTGTTTCTGCCCTGAAATAGAGTCAATATGTGTTTGAATCTTAATAAAAAACACTTTAATGAATTCCTTGGGTCAAAATGATATAGAAAAATGTGTTCATTTGTTGCTGTATGTTGTTTACTTCAAGAGTTATGGTATTCTCTGTTATCTCCATGTTATGGTTTGGGTTGGGGGTAGGTGTCAGAAAGGGTTAAAAATAAACCCCATGGGACATTAGTTGACATGGGCAACAAGCAGAAATCATAACTAGACACCTTTAGGGTCCTACAAAAACAGGTTTAAGAGATGTGTTCTTGGGGTGCTCACGGAGCCTCGAAACTGCCCTACTATTATTTTTTCTTCCAGTGATGCCATCAGTAAGACACTTCCTTAATTTCTTTCAAGTGTTAAATACAGCTTTTTAGGAATTCAAATTTAGTCAGAGCATCCTCTCAATTAATGAAATAAACTTGAAATAAATTTTGGCAATCAATTTCACTCAACCCAAGGACAAGATGGTGTTATGTGTAAAGTGCTCCTTTTACTGACAAAAGCGTGTCACAAATGCAATGCTCCTGGGAGTGCAAACCCTGCCTGAATCAACACCTTCTGCCTAAGTGACAACTTGGTTGTTTGGTTGGTTGGTTTATTCAGTGATTGTTTTACTTTGGTGCCTGAGATGTGGCCAATTAGGTCATTTTGACCATGACTGTGTCTTTGACCTTTTCGACCCAAAATTTAATCACCCCTTATTGAATCACCCCTTTGGAGCAGACTACTGCCTTTATTGCCGTCAACTTTCCTGAAAATCCAGCCATCCGTTCTAGTTATTCTGTTCACAGTCACACAAGGAAGTGATTACAATGTACAGCATAACCCTGCCACACATCAGTGAGAATGCGGTGTGTAGCTTGTCAGAATAGCAGTAATATGTAACCATATGCATGCAGTGTTTCCATGGGTGCTTCATGAAGATGTATGCTGTTAAAGGAAAAGCAAGTGCTGCACAGTTAAAGTGTTAGCAGTGGAATCACTGGTTAATTGACACAAAATAAGGCTGGAAACTATGAACTATATTAACCTGTACAGGTGACAAGTGGCATGTTCACCTTGACACCCCCCCTCGCCACACAGGACCCAAACAAACATGAATGAATAAAATCAAAACTCACTCTATCACACAGCTCATGGAAGGTGCAGTCTGCGATGGTGCCGCAGGTCTTCTGCAGACTCAATTCTCGACCCTGTACCGTGAGCACCCGAGGACCCGCTACTATGGAAGCCCAACGAACACATACACACACACACACACACACACACACACACACACACACACACACACACACACACACACACACACACACACACACACACACACACACACACACACCAATATGACAGCACTGCTTGAAGGCCGCAACTGGTATTTTGGGGGATGTACATTTTGAGATACTACACTGCTAGCACAGAGCTATTCAGGAAAGATGCAAATAGGGAATGATGCAAGTTGGGAATGCATGCCCCGGTTATGCCGCTGTACCCGTCTACCCGTCTGTGTCCCTTTTTTTTTACCTGCTCGAGGTGCCTACAATGACATATAAAAAATACGGTGAAGCAGCATTCTGCTTCTACGGGCCGACAGTGTGGAATAAACTCCCATTACACCTAAGACAGGCAGCCTCTGTCGATAGCTTTAAAGCACAGCTCAAGACCTACTTCTTCACTCTTGCTTTTAGCTGATTTTTTTGGTTGATTTTTTAAATCTCTGTGTTGTTACCCATGACCTCACTGTATTGCCTGATTCACTGCCTTTTGCTATTATTTTAATGTTGTTTTATGCTTTAGCTTTTCTTTTTTTTTCTTTATTGTTAAATTGGTTGTAACTGTAATTGTATTCTTGCTCTGTAAAGCACTTTGAGCTGCATTTCATGTCATGAAAGGTGCTATACAAATAAAGTTTATTATTATTATTATTATTATTATTTTATGCCCATATATGGAGTTCCATGTCAGGCGTGCCCAAATATGGAGTCCAGGCCAGTCTATGACTTCTGTTGTATGACGTCATATGGGATATGCAGATTTATCTATATTTTTTTGAGATCCGCTGATCTGACCAACTTCCCCCTCGCGTATCACTCCCCCGGGTCCTTGCGATACAGTAACAGTACATACACCCAGTTTGAAGTTGATTGGTCGGGATATCCCGATAGTTGTAGACTATAATCTAATGAGTAGACGGAGATCTCCAATAGTCTGGCTACGCAAGACTAAATGGTATAATGACGAGCCAGTTAGCGCTACCCTGCATGTAGTCAATGCATATAGAAACTGTACATTGGCCACACATCACTCCATTCAACCCTCACTCTTTTACTTTATCAGGAGAGGTGAATTAAGCTCCATACCACTCTTTTGTCTCAAGGCCAGCTCATCAAACAGATCATCCATGAAGGCCTCTGCATCGGGTTCACTTGTGCTGCACAGAGACAGACAGACAGACAGACAGACAGACAGACAGACAGACAGACAGACAGACAGAGTGAGAGAGAGAAAGGGGGAATAATAGAATATGAAATATATATATAATACTGCTGAAGTAGCCACATCAAACGGTGAAAGCGACGTGAGCTAGGGAGGGGGGTACTTAGCTTTTCACTCCGTCAGAAAAGAACAGGATGTTAGACTCTAAACACAAGCATCAGACTGTGAATGCACATCAGAATCAGACTGCAGTGTGTGTGTGTGTGTGTGTGTGTGTGTGTGTGTGTGTGTGTGTGTGTGTGTGTGTGTGTGTGTGTGTGTGTGTGTGTGTGTGTGTGTGTGTGTTAACTTCAGGTAAAAAGAAAGTATGATGTGTTCTATTTACATACACTGAAAAGACGAAGGCACTTGAAAGCTCCAGCATAGCAATGAGCAACAGCAGCGTTATTCATACTGTGTGTGTGTGTGTGTGTGTGTGTGTGTGTGTGTGTGTGTGTGTGTGTGTGTGTGTGTGGGTGTGTGTGTGTGTGTGTGTTCTGCGATGGGAGAAAAACAGAAAAGTAGCTTTTTAAAAGGTGAACCATTGTCTCATACCCTATTGATTCCCGTTTTCTGATTCTCCTGATGGTTCTCCCAAGGTAATACAGGTCTTTCTACGTGCTCCTGGCTGCTTCTCACCATTTATATAGGCTACTGTATGTGTCCCTTCTCTTTCAGCTGTTGAATAGAAACTCTTAACAAATATGGACAGTCCATGTACATCCGTGTGTGTGTGTGTGTGTGTGTGTGTGTGTGTGTGTGTGTGTGTGTGTGTGTGTGTGTGTGTGTGTGTGTGTGTGAGATGTAAAGTCATATTCAACTATTATAAAACACCCTTAAGTGCACCCTCTCAGCTTAGCTAGTAAACAAACCGGGACACAAATGGGAGTGTGTGTGTGTGTGTGTGTGTGTGTGTGTGTGTGTGTGCGTGTGTGCGTGCATGCGTGCGTGGTGCGTGCGTGCGTGCGTGCGTGCGTGCGTGTGTCTTACAGGTAGTACAGACGCCCTGCTCCAGCCTTGTCTAGCCTTCTGTAGTCAATTCCGGAGTCTAAACAGATGGTCTGGCAGTATTCCTACAAACACATAAGTGCACACAGGAGCAATTAAAAGTAGTAAATGTAGTTAATTTGTGTGTTTATGCATTGGCTTTCAGAATTTTCTTTGATTACCAGGTTCACGGTTGTTTATTGTCACATACACTAGTAGTGTGCTGGTGTCACGCACTGGAAATTGCAGATCTACTAGCTAGGTATGTGGCAAGGTATAATATAGAAACACGAATAACAGATTATTATTGAATACTTTGTCATTATGTCGAGTGTTCATTTAACTGTGAGTTGCATTAAGACTTTGGATTTTATTGTGATGGTCCTCTTACTGTCACCTCATTCAATAAGTTAATTAATTCCTAACGAGACCCACAAGAGGCAAGAGGGAAAACACTTCATCCAAGTGTAACCCAGTCTCTTGGGGCTCTCTGTGATAGCTCTGGCACTTTGTGTCACTTCTAAACCTGTTGTTGAGCTGATCTAGTAGTCGAGTAGGCTAAACCAGAGTGAACTTGTGATACAGAGTTCAAAATTTCTCATTTGGTGTAAAACGTCAACAGGATTCATGTCAGGGAGTAAAGCGCAAACTATAATCATCATCTCCTCCATTCTATCAGAGCAAAGAAAAGAATTGCTATCATCCCATCCAAACCAATCGCCGGGCAACTGGGTTATTCACTGACAGCTCCAGCAAATTATGAAATCAGTGAATTTCTGCCACCGGCCTCGTTGAGCTGGAGGATAATTAGCAATCACTACAAAGCAAGGGGACGGAAATACTCCATTCTTCTCTGCTGTCAACTTTTTATCTCTGCGTCCGCGCAAAACGGGGTTCCTACTCCGAGCCAATTGGCTGAATCAGGCTTTAATAACAACCTGACAAACTCTCCCTCCCCCGCGCACAAAAGGGAGGTGTCATTTCATCAGCCATACCGTGACCTCATCACTGCCACCAATGGGTAAAGAGTCCCTTTAAAATAAAAAAAACACAACAGTTGTCACCATCACCGCCACGTCTTAAGAATCCACGCTCGTCTTTTCTTCTGCCACCCCCCCCCCCCCCCCCACACTTCCCCCCCACAGACCTATAGACAGCTGATGGGGGTTATGGTCTCGATGTGAAAATAAGAGAGGAGAACGAAGTAGGATGGGAAACATAATCAGCAGTGATGATTCCATCGACTATTTATAATCAGATGAGGCAGAGGGTCATTACTTGATTATTCATCTTGAAGGGATTGTCAAGTTCTCCCTCCTCTGGGATTTCATCCACCTATATTCTCTAGTAGTGTATCCCCCAGCCACCACCACCCCACCTCCCACAGCCCACACACACACACACACCACACACTCGACTCACAGGCCTGTCCGTGTAAATCTACTTTGACATCTCAGCCCTATGCCTATCTACGTCTTAACTTGTCCTTTTCTGCCAACTTTTATTTCAATTTAATATTTTGTATATCAAATATACAAATAAAACAGTATGAATGTGCTGGTTGTAGTTTCCCTACGTTCTACGAGTACGATTTGAAAACACCCACGTTCGTTCACAGACATGAACACAAACGCAGAGGGACAAACCGCGGGAGGGTTGTCAGGGTGCAAGCAAGAAGACGGATGACAGACATGAGAATCACAGTCTCTTTAGAAGAAAGTCATCGCAAACACATGTAGCTCCAATCATGTCATTGTCCGAGCTGTCTGGACAGCCGTTTACCATAAAAACGGCATGCACGTGCGCGCGCACACACACACACTCCCTTCGTACCCTATATTTCTCTATCCTTTTGCTTCTCAAAAAGTTGCTTTTGAGTTTTTCAAAGAGCGCGGTGCCATTGAGCTGCTACAAAAGCCAAGATAGCCGACTATTGGGCCCTGATGAGGTCCACTCCCTCATTACTTGGCAGCAGAAAACATTTGATGGGCTTTTTTTTTTTTCTTCTTCTTGTTTGGCCCAGAGAATTGACCAGGGCCTCAAAGAAACGCAGGGTGGGAAGGCTGAAAAATAGAAAAGGGGGAAAAAAAGAGAGATGGAAGGGGAGGGAGAGAGAGCATGAGGGGAGGGAGGGAGAAGGGGAAAGGTTGTCCTTCATTCATCCATGTGTGTCTTACAGGCTTGTGAGGAGAGACAGAAGAAAAGAGGGAGGCAGTGATAGAGGGGTCGAGAGTAGAGAAAAGAAAAGAAAAAAGAGAAAGCTTAAAACAGTGCCTTTATGCTGCCGAGTCCTGGAAGACTCTTCTGACATCAAAGTGTTTTCAGTAACTGGGGAGCTGGTGTGTGTGTGTGTGTGTGTGTGTGTGTGTGTGTGTGCATTTGCGTGCGTGTGCGTGCGTGCGTGCGTGCGTGTGTGTGTGTGGGGGGGGTGTATCTGGTGTATTCATTCAGTCTTGGGGAATGGGGTGGGGGAATGGGGGGGGGGGGGAACAATGTGAACACCCTAATTACACCTAATGATCTATTCCCTTAAAGTGTGACCGCCTTGGGCCAGGGATGGTTTGTTCTGAGGGGTCGTTCTCACAACCTCCCCTGCCTCGGTTGCTCCTCTTGGGGAAACATCTTTTTAGCGCGGGGCCCGCCTTTCGTGATCCTGGACCCCACTGAACCTCCCCCCACCCCTTTTTGACTCACCATACTAAAACATAAGTTAACCACTGTGCAAACAGCCTCAGCTGGGATATTGTGTTACCTACCTGGCCAACAGAGGGCCTCGCATGATGTTAGTAGGAGCACACTAAAAGATCACATTCAATAACTAATGTGGCTAATATGAAGGTAGCTCAATATTAGGGTATTTTATCCACCGGAAATGTTTTCACTCCTGTGAGTCCGTTTGTCAACAGCACTGTTGGACCAATCGGCGTGAAACTTTGCACGCACACTCCCAGTAGGCCAAGGAAGAACCTCTGCCCTAAATTCTTCAAATTGGCCTCATGCTATAACAGGCCTTTGGCCTGTAACTCTTGAACCGTAGGTCAAACAATCAAAATCTTTCTTTATCCACATATAGGCCCCGACCATTTGTGCCAGGCTAGATTTCCAGATTCTTCAAAACACACTTTGCTACTACTCCTACAAATTGTGTCCAAAAGTCTGTACATCTCTGTCATGTGATCAAGATGTATCCATCAGATTTAGCTGATTCCATTCCAATTGGCTATGACTGGCTTTCAAATTTTGCGGGCCCCTGGTAAGCAACCCAGCCTAGCCTAACAAATACATAATTCTTATTTGTTATTTGTAGTTATAAACCTTTCAAGGTTAAGTAATAATAGAGGTGCTATATGTGAGTGGAGAGGTGAAGAATTAAAACTGTTAGAGGTGCAAAAACATTTGAGACAGATACAATTAGTGCGGCACAATGTTCATATGCCATATATTGAATAGAATACGTTGATAAACATGCAATCTAGGACTTCCAAGGTGGCTGTCGCACATTGACTTATACTGTACTAGTACATGCATACAAAATAATCTAACAACAGATGGCTGTACTTATATACCAACATTATTAATTTGAGGGAAAAAACGGTCCTTTTACAACCATTACTGACATAAAGTGAAGTGCGTATTTTTTGCAGGCATGCAGAGTACACCCTTATGCTGCTACTAAATGCATCATAGGACAATAATGACCAAATATCATCAACACCATTTCGACAGGAGCTTGCACCTTCATTTTCTTTCTATGTATTTATTTTTTCAACAAAAGTTTAAAGTCAGGTTTTCCTGCAGTGTTGCCAGTGATTGATTGATTGATTGATTGATTGCTGGCTGGCTGGCTGGCTGGCTGTCTGTCTGTCTGTCTGTTTTATTTTATTTATTCATTTCGACAGGAGCTTGCAGGTTGCGGCTTCATCTGTTTTTAATTATGTGTATGTGTGTGTGTGTGTGTGTGTGTGTGTGTGTGTGTGTGTGTGTGTGTGTGTGTGTGTGTGTGTGTGTGTGTGTGTGTTGGGGGGGGGGGGGTGCGGGGGGGTCACTACATTGCAACCAAAACACAGAGACCTGACCTTGGGAAGGTAAAGCCAAGGCACAAAACAGGAGAGTGAGACCAAAGAAGAGAGGGGTTGGAGGCATCCAGAGAGGATGGGCAATAGAAGGTGGAGTGGAAGAAAGAAAAGAGTGGAAAAACGCACAGCTTTACCAAGAATGGCGGAATGAACAGGCAAACATGCTACAGTCCATCTGGTACTTATATCTAATACAGTATTTTCCTGTCATGGCTTCAAACTGCAGCTTGTGACACATTGTCACCTCACCTCACTGTGCTGTCCTGCCTGTTTAATGGCAAACATTAATATTGACAAAACATGAACTGATAAGTGATAACTGTGTTAAATAGCTCTATATTCCAATAGTATTCATTGCTATATATTGTTTATTCAGTAACAAGGTTGTCCCCGCCTCTCAGCTCTTTAGTCAACATAACATAATATTTCCAGGTCAGGATTTTATCCAATCAGGACAGAATGAGTGAAATTGGAAGTGATGAAACAAACTAAACACACAAAAAAAATCAGCAGACAATATTGAAACTGGAACACTACAAAATAGATTCTGATAAATGGGGTTCTCTTTCCTGATTAGATTTAGATTAGAATTTATTTTCTGTTTATTAAAGAACTGTAAGAGAATGTGAGACCCCTGTTAATGAACAAACACGCAATGATTGCAATCGGAATATAGCGCTTTAACCTTTTAACAAACACCTAGGATTTAACTGTGTGACTAGGGTTAATTTGGAATCAGAGCATATAAGGTAGTAGTATGGGAGGCCACAGCATGGTGGCAGAGGGAGTCCCGTCTAACCAGAAGTCAATAGATAAATAAAGACATCAGCCCTGGGGGACAGAGTGGAAGGATTAACCCTTCACACTCCAGCTCAGGTGATGGGGAGGCGAGGTCAGTACGGCTTTTACTTTTTAACTCCATCATTCATTCCCTCACTCACTATAGAAAAAAACTCACTCCTTTCTTGCGCACACGCACGCACACACACACACACACACACACACACACACACACACACACACACACACACACACACACACACACACACACACACACACACAGCAAGTCAGAGGAGCGCCCTAATCAGTGGTCCCCGCAAGCTTTAATTCAATTGATTAAGGGTCAGCTAGTTAGCAAGATGACCCCACTAAGGCATACCTAACGTTACAGAACAGGCCACTATAGACACCCCCAAGACCCCCAAACCCCAAACCAGATGGCCTCACAAAGGAGAACATGGGACCCTGAAAGAGAGGAGGCAGCATGGAGCAGAAAGGGACAAGAGGCATTCAGGGCATTGATGAGGGTGGATTAGAAAGGGCAAGGGTGGTGCTTTGTGGGGGGGGGGTCACTTTGGAAGGGGGTGACTTGAAGCCACCACAGTTCTACAGTGGTAACTTGTGCACTTGTATTTTTGTCTGTGCATGCTCATACAGAGATGTCTGTGTCTGTGTGTACGTGTGCGCCTGGTACCCCTCAACCCGCACACCAATTTACAGTATGAGCTAGATATGAGCTAGTTATTGCGGGCTATGAACTGAACCATTATGAATAATCATGATCAATAAATCAATGTGAAAGGTCATTCACTGCCGACATTTTCCTTTTTCTCCTTTGTATAGTGTTTTGTATTGATGATACTGTATAGGCTATTATTGTGTTCATTTTTTATACTATGTTGATGAGTTGAATACATAGGACCACAATGGAAACAAGTCCCCAGGACTTTTTTGTGTTATCCTTTTAGCGTAGTCTGACTGTACCTCATGCTGTTCTGACTGATAAAGTATTCAATCAATCAATCAAATTTCAAGCAGATCATCTGCCTTGAAAATACATAGATTGATCTGTCGCAGATCAAAACAAAATGAATTGATATCAGTCATATTACCGGAGCTTACAGCATCTGTCATTAGGCGGGTTACAACAGTGTCCAACACTGAGGATAGAAGATCTACAAACTTGTAGATCTGCTGTTTTTGGCATGGGATACCGTCATACCACTAAGAATAAATCAGGCTTAAATATTACTCTGGAGTCCTTTACACTGTCGATAGGAACCATCCCAACCTTAGAAACGGTGCAGCTCTGCAAAACAGCGTGTTGATAACTTGTACAGTAGGTCTGTTCCTTTTTCGCATGTGACTACAGTACCTCCTACTATGTTGTTTGACTGGGCAGCGGGACGGACACACATCGTGGCTCATTGACAAATGATGCAGAGAAGAGAGAGTGCTTTATATAATAAAAAAAAAGTTTTATATATAAATATTGCGGGTTTTAGCGCATCATCCCGCGGGTTCATTTGGTCATTTAATGATAAAATTAACCCGCGGGATGATGCGGTACTAAATCTTTCATCATCCCGCGGGTTCATTTTATAATTTAATGATGAAATTAACCCGCGGGATGCGGCGGGAGTAAATGTTAAATGAACCCGTGGGATGACGCGGGACAGAATGGGATTTAATTTTTTCTTGCGGGAGGGAGCGGCGGTCAGTAATTAACTGCGGGATCCGGCCATGGTTGAACCCCTGTGGATTGATCTGCGACGTGTTTTTGTTGACTGTTTTTGTCGAGTTTATATACCGTCACCTATTACAAATAGCGGGCCACTTCCGTCTAACGGTACGCTTGCTTTCACATTGCAGCGTACCGTACCCGAAAACGCATGATCCGGATCCGAAACTGCCTCCGGAGGTGGTTTCGGGTACGATACGGTTATCCGTTTCGGGGAACGATACGCAACATTCACACTAGCGCGACACCTGCCAAGCGGTCTGGACTGCGCACCCGGGACCATAGTGTGAAAGCGCCCTTACTTGTATTAATAACTGCAATATTATTACTGATGGCTATTGTAATAAGTTACACTACTTGTTGGGGAAAGTAATTATATTGCAGTAATATATTACTTGGTAACACGTTACTGGCCAACACTGCTGAGATTTGACAGTCCACATATCTATTTGTGCACGTCATGGAGTCAAAGTAGTTCACGGAGTCCACTGGTCTAAAAGCCAACTAGCGCGTATCTAGGACCAGCTAATCTCCCCCACGTGCTTTGGACTTTTCCACCCCATCTCTGTTTTGGAGTGCATGAAGCACTATAGCGTTATGCTATGTGCTCTTACACGATGAGCCACTGGGGAATCAATCTACAATCTATCTATCTATCTATCGCTACTTAATTTTGACAACAAATAATGGCGCAATTATATTGAGTTGTAGTCAATGGGCTAAACCTTGTGAGACCTTGTGAGCGGTATGGTCCTCTTTGGCAAAATGCATGACAACTAAATGCAATTATTTATGCAAATAATCACTCCAAACACATCAATAATCATTTCTGCTGCATACTGACAATACTCACGTCTGCTTTTGCAAAGTCGTTTTTTGCCGCTAACCTATACCTCCACTCCTCTGCTTTCATCCCCCCACACACACACAAACTTTTGAAATGCAATTAGGCTAGTTCAGTCGCTTAACTTGCTCACTTGCATTTACACAGTGCTCTCTCACTCACTTTTTCATCTATCTCTGTTTCTCCGAGTCTTTCACTGTGTGCACTGGCATGATCAAAGAACATGCTTGTCCAGGTACTGTAGTGTAGGACACCACATCCTAACGACACCACATCAAACCGGGAGCGAGATGGAGGCATATTTGAAAAGGACAGAAACAGAGTAACGGAGGTGTGTGTGTGTGTGTGTGTGTGTGTGTGTGTGTGTGTGTGTGTGTGTGTGCTTGCGTATGCATGTGTGCAAGTGGGTAATAAACAGATGAATAAATTAACAGGGGGGGGGGGTGACTTTGTCTCTACCTTCAGCACATTGATGAAAGGCAGGAAGATGTCCCTCTGAAGTCCGTTTTTGTACAGATCTGAAACAGAGAGGGGAGCGCCTGTATTAGCACTGCTGTTTAGCCTCCTAATAATGTCATTCTCCCGCCACAGATTGGCAGATAAAGTGGCTATTGACGAGCTGAAGGATGGGTGGGGAAGGCAGCACAAAAGGGTCCGGGACCAGGGGAGGAAAAATGGATTTCTCTACCGGCAAGCGGCGGCAACATAAAATTCATTACATTCCCAAACAATGGTGGCAGGAGAAAAGACCGACGCCTTTTCAGCGCGGACAATGTCCGTAGGGGCTTTCTGAATGGAGGTTTCAATTAGCTCGGCTGGAACAAATTACATCTGAAGTAGCATCCCTGATAGATAAAACAGATAGGGATTCACGTGCAGAGGTAGACACACAAACACATGGGCAGACGCACACTGAGGCTTAAACTGTTTACAGCTGCAAATGCAAACGAGTGGTTGTTAAAGGTTTGGGGGGTGCTTACCACAGTATAGGATCTAACAAAGGAATCATACTTCTGGGGAAAATTGCTATAGTGTGCTGAATTGTTCCTGTTTGGGAGACAATTGTTGTAAGTAGCACACAGTCTATTTGTTTTGCTACTGCTTGTACAATCTCATCATTGACATAAAAATGTTCGAAGACTTAAAATAATTGTTTGCACAAAACTACATTCTGGTAACGAATAAACAGAGTATAACTGATATATTTTTGTAAAAAAAAATAAAGTTAAAGGTTTAAGCTCTATATTCTGATTCTAATCGTTGCTATAGTATAGCAATGAGTATAGAGTTCAATAACAGGGGTCTCCCCATCTCTAAAGCTTTTCAATAAACAAAAAATACATTTCATTTCGGGATACCAATTGTATCCAATCAGTTAAGAGAGCCCCACATAGATCATGTATCAGCTTCAATTTTGATCCAGTTTATCCAGTTACAATTATGTCTGCTCATATTTTGTTTTGTTTCATCAATTCCAATTTCATATCTTGTAACCTGTATGAGTTCTCTCTCCTAGTTGGATACAACTGCTATCCCGACCTGACCTTATTTTGTGTTTACTGGAAACACAGGGAGACCCCCGTCACTGAACAAACACTCTATTCTATATATCGGAATATAGAGCTATTTAACACACAGAAAATATCACTTGCAGCTTACTTTAAGGATGCATGTCACCTATACCTCTACAGCTAAATTCACAGTATGATGAAGGATAACTCTATTAAGCCCTTAAAGCAGTATGGGAGAGCTTTCATACTTAGCTGCCAAACGTCATGAGAAGTAACCGTTTTGATACCTGTGCCACTCGTACCAGACCACTGAAGCTCAGTGCATTAAATGTACAACATCTAGTGGGGTGATCTTGTATGGTTTTAATCCCCCGTGTGATTTAGATTGATAACGCTTGTATTTTTGCTTAAAACATTGCATAGTACAGGTTTCAAAACAGTTAATTGAAGTGAATGGTGAGCCTTCTGCTCCAAGACCACCCTCATGCACACACACCGACACCCTTATACTCTTCAATTTAATCAGTATCTATGAACACCAATATACTGAAAGCCACATCAAAACTGCTACTTTAGCAGAGCAAGACAAAACTCAAAAATCACTCAAACCACACCAAGGGCCTTTTGATAGCGCTGTGTACACACAAATCATTAAAAATAGAATATGTGTGCCTTTCATGTCCTGTTGTCTCTTAAGGCTTTTAGCGTTCCATTAACCGTGTAATTAAAAGCAAGCAGGCTCTCTATCAAGTTTGCACGGTTTGTCGCTTTGTTCTTAATAGCGGCTAAATGTCAGTGAAGCTGGTCTTTGTCTGCGAGAGCCATCTTGCCGCCATCCACCCCGGGCCCACTCAATGTTTCAAGATACCAACGTTCGCCCTGGAACAGAGGAGTAGGGGGAGGGAGGGAGAGAGAGGGAGAGATGGAGAGAGAGTGTGTGGCCCGGAAAGAGAATGACCGAGATAGATGAGAGCGTAAGAGCATCGTCGTCGTTGCCAAATCATCATGCACCTTGTTCAGACCCTTATTCTGTTGTCTCCACCTAGCTCCTGCGGTACTTCACTGTAAATCCTGAGTGGTAATCTAACTCTTTAGAGGGTACAAGATGGAACCAACTGAAGCCTTAAGTTACAGGTCCATTTGGTTCTATTAAACTCTTGAAAAATGTGTATGTGCATGTGCATGTGCATGTGCGTGTGTGTGTGTGTGTGTGTGTGTGTGTGTGTGTGTGTGTGTAACTATACTGCCAGCCACTGTTCAGTATCAATTGGGCAGTGGAGATTGGTGGTCTTCTTTTTATAATATGTGGCTCCAGTATTGATAGCAATGCAACAAACTGGGCCACTTAAATAATTCCACAGCTCCTTGATCAGCAAGTGGAACTCTCCTTGCTCTTTGTGTGATCTCAGTATTGGAAGGACCCAATGTTTCCTTTTTTATTTAAGAGGACCACAAAATCACCTTCACTGCTTGATGACTAAACTTTGTTTCGTTCTGCGAATTTTTCACAGTGAATAGAATAATACACATCGGACTCAGTGTGCAAGCTTTCTGTGTGTACTGATTTTTATCGGATGACAGATGAAAAACGGATACGAAAAATACAGACTCAGCGTGCAAGGGCCTTAAAGTCCCCTTCATTCGCTGAGAAAATTGGAAGGTCAAGATGGACACAGAGGAACAGAGACAGTGTCCCTCCTCATGTCTCCTGGTGCCCAAGCTGTGGAATTCTATCTGCAGTAATGTTAGGACAAAGACAGTTGATATGCATAGAAAATAAGCACACAGGATATGCACACAGCACAGCCCACTCCACACAGGTCATACTGTACGTACCGTCAGGCGGTCGGTTGGATGTGGCCACCACCACTACCCCCGTCTTCAATAGCGTCTCAAATAGCTGCTTCAGAATCATGGCATCAGCAATGTCTGTCACCTGACCAAACAGTAGCAGACGAGAAGAGAAATTAATTAATTTGCAATTCATGTCTATTTTTTTGTCTGTGTGTGCGTGGCGTTAAGAGTATGTTTCCACAGGTCAAACCTTGCCAGAAAAGAATCATCACTCCAGTCCATGTTGATTAGTGTCATTCAGGTGTGCTCATTCTACTCTTTCTGTTTGGTCATGGCCACACACACACAAACACGCATAATCCACTCTAGATGACTGCAAATGGTCACGAAGCGGCTTTCTGCCGAGGACAAGTAGTCGAGGAAAGGCAGCGAGGCTGAGCTAATCAAACTGAACAGAGGGTGAGCGAGCGAGAGCACAAGAGAAAAGAATAATGAAAATGGAGCGATATGAATTCAAACAGAGGTCACAATGGCAGACAAAGCCTGTAGCCCAGCTGGCCATATAAAGGTAGAGACTGATGAAATTGAACAGTGTGTGTGTGTGTGTGTGTGTGTGTGTGTGTGTGACTGTGTGTGACTGTGTGTGACTGTGTGTGTGTGTGTGTGTGTTGTCTCTAAACTAAGCAGAGCCCATGAAGTTATAATACACTGACACTATTCAACTGTCTGCTACCCGACACACACACACACACACATAGCATTTCCATGACTGCACAATAAACCGGGTTCTATGAAAACACTGAAGCTAGGACGTTGGTAGTGTCATGACTTAAAGTAAAAGGCAGACAAAGTGGAGACCACACATGACTTCAGTTTCAATAAGAAGTAAATTTATTTAGAAAAAGCAATAGTAAATAAAGTAATTGAGTTAAAGTAGTTTATCAATATATCAGTGATGTGTGCAAGTGTATGGATGTATGAGAATTCAAAGCAACGTAAGCAAATCAAACAAACAACTCAAAGAACCAAAGCAACGCAACCAAACCAAACCAGGTGGAGAGACAGAATGAAGACTCAGGCCCCATTATATAGGGTGAGCAATCACCCCACCCAGGTGTACAGGATTCCCCACTAACGAGTCTCTCCCCAGAGGATCCCATGAACACCCATGGACACAGTAAGCCACTGCTCTAAGGCCAAGGGGCCGTCACATCCCCCTCCCCATGAATGAGGTCCACCTCATACCCTGAAACAACAAAACAAATATCAACACAAATGCAACCAACCTCCAAAATCCACAAACATTTTCCAATTCTAATCCATTACAACAAACTCTACATTTTCAATAGAATTTTCCCCATCCCCTCCCAATACCTCTACTT
Organism: Gymnoscopelus braueri; assembly: GCF_963280865.1. Lineage (NCBI taxonomy): Eukaryota > Metazoa > Chordata > Actinopteri > Myctophiformes > Myctophidae > Gymnoscopelus > Gymnoscopelus braueri. The sequence continues at coordinate 26,227,751 of NC_137616.1, read as the reverse complement.
ATCCTCAGGACCCAGCAACCTTAGCACAGGAAGAAGCATTTTAAGAGTACCTGAAAATCTTGGACAGCAGAAATATCAGAAGAGGACAAGCAAATCTAACAAAACCCTAAGCCCAAGGCGCACGCGACAAAGCATCTGCAACTATATTGTCCTTGCCCTTGATATGACGTATATCCAAGTGATACGGTTGGAGAAATAAGGCCCATCGCATCAACCTATGATTAGGGTTTTGAAGAGACCGCAAAAATGTCAATGGGTTATGGTCCGTATACACTACCAGTTGAGAACGCGACCATATATAGACATCAAAATGTATTAGGGCCAAAATCAGTGCAAGAGCTTCTTTTTCTATCACAGAGTAATGTCTCTGATAGACCTTAAATTTTTTCGAAAAGTAGCTAACTGGTCTTTCAACAGCATTATCATCTGACTGAAGTAAAACTGCCCCAGCCCCCACATCACTGGCATCTACTTGCAACTTAAAGGGCAGGTCCAACCGAGGAGCTGCCAGCACTTTAGATGATGTCAACAATTCCTTTACTTGTTCAAAAGCCTGTTGACAAGTAGGAGACCAGACATAACTTGTATCAGCCTTTAATAACTCAGTCAGCGGAGCAGTTACAGTGGCAAAATGGGGACAGAACGAGCGATAATACCCAGACATACCAAGATAGCGCAATAACTCCCGCTTCGTGGATGGAACTGGAAACGCCTGTATTGCCATAACTTTAGCCTCAACAGTTCGAACTTGGCCTTGCCCAACAACCTTACCCAAATAGGTCACTGTGGCTTTAGCAAACTCACATTTAGCCAGATTTATGGTCAAACGGGCCCAGACCAACCTCTCAAACAAAGCATGTATCCTTGCAAGGTGTTCCTCCCACGAGTCACTATAAATCACCACATCATCCAAATAGACTGCACAACCCTCCAACCCACGCACCACCTTGTTCATCAACCTTTGAAATGTGGCTGGAGCATTGCGCAATCCAAATGGCATCACTGTGTAAGAGTACAGACCTGATGGTGTTATAAAGGCACAAATTTCTCTGGCCCTTTCGGAAAGTGGTACCTGCCAGTAACCCTTCAGAAGGTCAAATTTACTGACATATTTGGCCGAGCCCACCTGATCAATACAATCTTCCATCCTTGGCATGGGAAACGAGTCAGGTTTTGTCACTGCATTAACTTTCCGAAAGTCAGTGCAAGGTCTATGTGTGGAGTCTGGTTTACTCACCAACAGACAGGGTGACGCCCAACTAGAGTATGAGGGTACAGCAATACCATTGTTCAACATGTATGACACCTCAGAATCCAATATCTTCCGCTTTTCTGGATTCACTCGATAAAAACGTTGAGTGATGGGTTTCGCATCCCCCACATCAACATCATGCTCTATTAGATTAGTACAAGTAGGAGTATCTGAAAACAGACATGGATAACTTTGTATCATGTTAGCAAGCTGTTTACTTTCGCTGTTCTCCAGATGTCCCAATACTGTACTTAACCTTGCTAGAGTTTCTGAGTTTTTAAGCCGGGGTTGCAACACACTTTCCTCCGACATCTCCTCTTCCAAGTCTAACATAGAGTTATTTGCTATTAGCACTGGAAACTCCTCAACAACCTCATCAATTGCATAATAAGGTTTGAGAAGGTTAACATGACAAATTTTACTGGACTTCCTCTTATTAAGCATTTCAATCAGGTAATTTTGTTCTGAAACCCGACGGATCACCTTGCAAGGACCAAAGAACTTTGCCTGAAAGGGAGATTCAACAAGTGGCCGTAAAACCAAAACCTGATCGCCAGTACTAAATTCTCGTCGCTCTGTACTGCGGTCAAATCTTTTCTTCATTTTTTTCTGCGATGCTTGCAAGTTTTGTTTTGCCATTTCCCCAGCCTCATAGAGCCTCTGTCGGAAACCATTAACATAAGCAATCAAGTTCTGTGGAGGGTTATTTGACATCCACTGATCCTGCACCACAGACAGTGGACCACGGACAGTATGTGCAAAAACAAGCTCATTAGGACTAAATCCTGTACTTTCTTGGACAACCTCTCTAGCAGCCAACATGAGCCACGGTAAACCCTCCTGCCAATCTGCCTTCCACTCTGTGCAATACGCCCGCAGCAATGATTTTAAATGCTGATGAAAGCGCTCAAGTGCACCTTGGCTTTGTGGATGGTATGCAGAGGATTTATTGTGCTTTATGTCAAGCTGTTTGAGAACCTGTGCAAACAGCCGTGATGTAAAATTCGATCCTTGATCACTTTGGACCACTTTCGGAATCCCAAAAACAGATATGAACTCAGTGATTGCTTTAACTACAGATTTTGCAGTAATGGTACGCAGTGGGTATGCAGCCGGATATCTAGTTGACTGACACATAACGGTTAACAAATACAAACAGCCTGACTTGGACCGAGGAAGAGGTCCCACACAGTCAATGATCAGATGTTCGAATGGCTGACCCACTGCCGGAATAGGGTACAACGGTGCCGGTTTTATAGTCTGATTTGGTTTACTTGTAACCTGACAAACATGACAGATCTTTATATAACCCGACACATCACGTTTCAAACATGGCCAGAAAAAATGTTGAAGTACACGATTGTAAGTTTTCTTTACTCCCATGTGTCCGGCCACACCATTGTGAGCTGTCTGAATTACAGATGACCTAAATGTTGAAGGCATTACAATCTGTACAATAGGATCACCACTGAATGACTCACCATGAGGAGCCCACATTCTAAGCAATAGATCATCTTGGAGAAAATACCCCTGCCTAACCTTCCTCACTTGAGAGAAAGGCAAAACCAGATCATACAGGACTTTCAGCGAAGGATCTTCTTGCTGTTCTTTCACCAGTACTGAACGCGAAACCGAAAGTTCACTTGGCAAAACAAAGTTTTTTACCTCAGATCTTTCTGACACCATATCACCCTCCACCAGAGCAGCCGACATTGCCCGAGTCACAGCACAAACAGTATACACAGGTTTTTCTCCCTTCGATACACCTTGCTGCTCTGTGATCTGTGCCCGATCTGGCTCAGGGACCTCTGAAGGTTCTGGAGAAGAAATGCATGTCTTTTCAAATTGCATTGACACATCAGATTTTTCTACCTGCTCTGGTTTGATGTAATTTGCCCAAACACGGGAACCTGCCAAGTCATTTCCCAAAATGATGTCAATTCCTTTGACTGGCAGTTCCGGGCGAACACCAACCTCCACCTCTCCCTGCACCAGATCACAGCACAGAAACATTTTATGCACAGGCACAAATAAAGTTTGCATGCCCATGCCTCTAACTGGAATGCAGCCCCCAGTATCAGAACCTGGAGAAAATGGTAGGGCTCCCTCTCTTACAAAAGTATGTAAAGCTCCCGAGTCCCGCAAAATTCTGACTGGAACTTCCTTTGCACTCCCAATTAGCTTTGCCACCCCATCAGACATGAATGGAGCATAACCGAAGTCAATCTCTGAACGGTCTATTGGCTTAACATGCATTTGAAAAGGACCCACCAATTCTGCTCCCTCCCCACCCATGGGATTTTGAATGGATGTAGCCAAACCAGCTGACTTCACATATGGACTACTCCTTTTCTCTTTTAGCAAAGGACATTCTTTCAACCAATGTCCCTTTTCATGGCAATAATGACATTGGTCTGGGTTACTTCTACCACCAAACTGGCGTTCCAATTTAGGTACTACAGAGTTGGGTTTCTGAAATTTCTCCACATTTCGATCCCCAAAGATACGCTTATGTGTTAAAACATATTCGTCCGCCAACACTGCAGCCTCACTGGGACATTTGACTTTGCGCTCATTAATGTAGGTTGCAATATAATCAGGAACCGACAGCTTTAACTGTTCTAGAACTACCAAATCACCTAAGTCCTCCAAATTTTTTACTCCAGATGAGGAACACCATCGGTTAAAATTTGACAACAAATCCCTTGTAAATTCGACGTGTGTCTGCCCACCATTTTTACGCCCTTCTCTGAAACGTTGGCGATATGCCTCAGGAACCAACTCATAGGCCTTCAATACAGCGGCCTTTACCTTTGTGTATTCTTTGCAATCCTCTACCGACAGTGCCGAGTAAGCCTCTTGTGCTTTACCCGTAAAGACACACTGCAACATCAGAGTTTGTTCCTGCTCAGGCCAGCTTCTGGAAACAGACACACGTTCAAACATACAAAAAAATGTGTCCACATCCTTTTCATTAAACTTAGGCATTAACTTTAAGTTACTTCCAACATCGAACCGAGAACCAGAGGATCCCTCACTTAAAGCAGTTGCAGACATTTTCCCTTCTTTTATCAATCCTATTTTTTGCAGTTCCAAATCCAGTCTCATTTGTTCCTTTTTGTATTTCATTCTTTCCATATCCTTCTCATGTTCTATTTTTAACATTAACAGCGCCTTCTGTTGTTCAAATGTTAACCCAGCCATCGCACTTTCACCACCCTTACTTCCCTCCTTCACCAGTACCCCAGAACCTTCCAGATTAGCCCATATGATACTTTTAATGGTTTCTTTTGTACGCTTGGTATCAATGTCTATGGAATAATGTTGAGCAATATTATTCAATTGGTCCTTAGTAAAGTGATCCAGCAACTCCTCAGATGGAGACTTAAAAAACTCTTCTACCCTGGCAGCCATACCAAACCAAAGAAAACAAAAAAAAAACAGACTTGAGGCAAACTTCATAACCAAACGAGTGGCTCAAAATACCAGTTCTCCCCTGCCCCCTCTTCGTACAGATACTTGCGGGGGGTATTTACTCACTGTAACCTCAGGGGTTGGAAGGCAACTGTATACACAGCGACCCCCAAGAGACCCTGAGACGTGATCCCGAGCCGATGTAGGGGAAGGGAAAATTAGGATGCTCTACCCGCGTTTTCTCTGTCACCTAAGAAAAAAAAACTGCAACCGACTCTCTATTAGAGACTGCTGCCCCCCGAGGAGAACCAGTTCTACCTAATGCCACTCCAAATTTTAGCTTACGTTATCCGTGTACCTCAAGCCAACGAGCCCAAAAGGATTAGTTAAACCTCCCCATTTCATCAAACTAAACCAAAAAAAATGCCCTCCAAAAAAAACTACTGCCATGTGTGATACTCCACTCCATATGACCAAATTTTTTTTTTAACAAGTCCAAATTTGTTTTGACGAGCCCCCATTTGTCATGACTTAAAGTAAAAGGCAGACAAAGTGGAGACCACACATGACTTCAGTTTCAATAAGAAGTAAATTTATTTAGAAAAAGCAATAGTAAATAAAGTAATTGAGTTAAAGTAGTTTATCAATATATCAGTGATGTGTGCAAGGGTATGGATGTATGAGAATTCAAAGCAACGTAAGCAAATCAAACAAACAACTCAAAGAACCAAAGCAACGCAACCAAACCAAACCAGGTGGAGAGACAGAATGAAGACTCAGGCCCCATTATATAGGGTGAGCAATCACCCCACCCAGGTGTACAGGATTCCCCACTAACGAGTCTCTCCCCAGAGGATCCCATGAACACCCATGGACACAGTAAGCCACTGCTCTAAGGCCAAGGGGCCGTCACAAGAGGTTCACTACTTCTATTAGTAATCCAGGGCACTCGCGTTGTTCTTATCCTTTCATTTACTCCCCTCTCTACCTCTGTTGGATCCATGAGTATAGAAAGCATGTTACCCTGAACTACACGCTACATTCAACTGAGCGCCTACATTATTATGTGCTGTGTCAAGCACTGATTCAGTGTCATGACTGACTGATGAGAACCGACCACCTTTAAATGAGAAACCGAAACATTTCTCATTGAAACGTATTCAGAGTGGACAGCATTATAAACACAATGTGCCTTTTCTCTTATTTAATATAGAAATATCCAATTCAGTGACAGAATTTATTAATTTAATTTTCTTCCAAAAGAGACACACACGAACTGAAAGAATGGACACCTAGCAGTACTCATGCCAAATCAGAGGTCCATTCTGTAAAGACCCTATACTCTGATGATTCAATTACGTTTTTTGTTGTTTTTCTTTTTTGTTTGATAGTTTAGTGACAAATTTCCAAAAAGTATATAAAACTAGAAAAATTTGCTCCTTGGAGCACAGGTCTCCGCCAGGCCAGGTAGTAGAAGTCAATCTTAGCCAATATGGATGAAATATGAAAAATCGGACAGGCACGTGTTGATGACATGACTATAGAGATAATGTGGACCGGCCTAGCGGTTAAGGTGCATACCACATCTATAATGCGAGTCGCAGGTTCGATTCCCGACAACCTTTGCAGCGTGTCACTTCCTGTCTCTCTCTACTGTGTACTGCGAACTACTGAAGGAGGGAGGGTACCTGTGCTGAAATATCAACAACAAAAATGAGATAGTGTATCGATTTGTGATGTTTGGACAAAATAATAATTTAGCTAAAAACAGCCTCCTGGTGGTCAATGTGAAGGCCAATGTGAAGTTTCATGGCAATCGGATTTTGTTCAAAATGGACCACTCCTTTAGATACCAACCTTAGACCAATCAGGATGGAATAAGACAAATCGACAGATCCGTCTTGATCACATGACTATAGAGATAATATGTACCGATCTGCGTGAAGCTTGGACAAAATCTGTAGGAGTAATATTAAAAAAATAGTTTTGCTATAACAGGCTGATGTGAAAAATGTGGGTCAGGTTCTGCTCTGGCCTCCAGGGAGTGTGTGCACAGTTTCAACGCCGATCTGAGACCCATCCCTCAAAAAATGCAGTTTGCTGGGCTCATTTAAAATAGCCCTAAAAACTCATCGTGGCCATAAGAGGAGGTAGTACCAGTTTCCCGGTAGACAGACGACCCCCCTCCCCTTTTTTTGTATATATCTTTTTATTTTTCATGCTTTTTTGGGCGGTGAAACCGCCCCTATAAGTGAGATTTGGAGAAATGTACATTTTCCTGCGCTGTGATCTGGGCCCAGGAAATGTGTACAATTATCCTGCGCTGTGATTGGCCAATCACAGTCTATTCAGGACTGTGATTGGCCAGTGTCACATGACACATGTGCATAACCCTATATAAGCAATTTCGTCCATCATAAAGAGTGTTTCAATAAATGTATTTATCTTTTGTACATGATTGGTTGACTCCATTCAGTATTGTGATTAGCTAGCAAGACACCGCCCACTTCACACAGGGTGTGATTTTTTTTGTACATAGTGGTATTTTTTCTCTGTATGTTTATGTTGATATTTGAACTGTTTGGTTGCTACTATATATGTCTATGAAATTAATACAAGGACCCCAACGGAAACAAGTCAGCAAGGACTTTTTTGATCGGACCTTTTAGACAAAAGTATTGTAACTGTGTTGTTTTACATTCTTTTGCCTAATAACATTTTCAATCAATCAATCAATCTGTCCAACGGTGCCGGAGATTAGCTGTATACAGACGGACGGACAGACAGAGACAGACACACAAGGACGAACAGACACGGACAAACACACGGATGGACAGTATCCGCCAGGCCGAAGACAAAAAACTAGATAATTTTTAAATGACCGCTCGGATTACATTTTTTGATGAGCTTTCCTTTTCTTTAAGTGTCTCACATGGATGGAAGGATGAAAGACGTCCCGTCTTGAAGAAAAGGAATGATTTCCAGTCGTTGGGTGTTCCGCCCCCTGCTCTTACCCCCTCTTACCTACCTTCCTGTGTAAAACAGGCACTTCTGGGGGCCATACCCACAACATATGCTGCTTTTGATACACTGGAGAGTCCTCTGCTTTTGCATATTAGCCTCGCTGCCCTTGTCAATGCTCTATTAACATTTGTGTAGAAGCCTTGATTTCGCTAAGGAGAGGTGGCTCGGGGCATCAAATGAGTATGTCCAGGTACTGTACGTGTCTGTGTAATGAGAACCAACAGAAAGCCAAGTCTCTATGTTCCACTGAATGGGCTCCCCTTTCCTCTAACCACAGGATTTTATTTTCATTTCAAAAGAATCATTTAAAAATGACCTTTTATAGAACCTGGATTTGTTTATTAATGTGCCCTCAACGTGGGCATACTCACGAGGGCTTCATATTGATTGCTGAATGAGCAGCAGCAGGAGGGGTTGCGGCGGGGGGAGTGTAAAGAGAATAGGTACCTGAGAATGAGAAAGGTTGGGGGGGGGGGGCTAATGTACTACACTTACGGAACACAAAAATAACGGCGTGATCTCCGCCTGTCAATGGCGATATTTAAATGAGCATCCAATTACTCTGGCGGGCGTCAGTTTGCTGCGAGGCACACGGGTGCCAAATTAAGCCTCTTTGATCCTACACCTCTTTATGTACACAACCTATGAGCAATTTCACAGGGCCCACAGTGACTGGAACCCTGAGACAATGTCGCTGAAGCGCTTTCTTCTCACCCTTCTTCTCGTTTTCCGTCTGCACCCCCCACCCTTTTCCATCTTTCCATCTTGGACCTCTCAATGGTGAGCATTCATTAAGTGAACTGGGGGGGGGGGCACAAAAGGACGGAAGGGGGCTACAAATTACTGATAATGGCACAGCGCTAATGAAGAGAATGGAGAAATGTCATTAGCATTTAAGAGGATAAGATCCATCTGACCCGCCGCCGTTGCCAGTCGCTTTCTAGCTCCACTCAACTTAAGGAACCAAGAGAGTGCGACTGATACCCAGAGCATCATTTGCATGGCTGAGTGGAGGAGGATACTGATTGGTATAGACTCCACACAACCCCTCCCCTCTACGCCTGCCTCCCCTATCTTACAACCTCCCAACCTCTTGTTTATGCACCACAAACACCACACACACACACGTGTTTTCTCCCACCCCCATATTCTCAGGCAGTTGCAACAGTTAAAAAACAACAAAACAGGCAATGCTAAACAAAACGAATCAATGAGAATTGCACCGTAGTTTAAAATGTGAAAGACAGGGATGAAAGGAGCAGCTCTTGATGCTTGCAGCCAGAATGGTTAGAGAGAATAACCGCACCTTCAGTGACCTCTGACCTGCTAGTATTAGCTCATAGATAATGATATCTATGAGCAGTATGCCTCTGAAGGACTATAGCCTATTACAAACATAAATGACAAAGACATGAGCATATTATGTCTGTCACTGTTGCACTGAATGACTGACTCACTCCAAGATCATTGTTTGCAAGCAGCACCACTGCTGGCTGCAGGGCTGTATTAGCCATTGGGCCGCCGGGGCCGTGGGCCCAGGGGCCCTTCGGGGGAACTGGGCCGCGCGGCCATCGACAATTTACTCAATTGAAATGTATAGGTTAATCAAATATCAAATGTGTGGGCCCTTCCTCTGTATTTACAGCAGTGATTCTCGCTGGGTTTGAGGCCCTGGCAAGAGCTCCTGGGGCCCTTCCATATATGATGGAATATGATTAAGGATTTCAAATCATACACACCATACCTGTAACTTTCACTAGCCCCCCCCCCCCCCAAAAAAAAGATTTAAAAGAAAGATTATTCCAAAACATATTTTTTTAGGGGGGGGCCTAAAAAATTGCCGGCCCAGGGGCCCGTGTGGGGGTTAATCCGTCCCTGACTGAATACTGCGCTAATAAAGCATTCTGCAGTACTCCTCCTTTTGTTTTTTGTTTCCAGTGAGAGAATAGTCTGTTTGACTCAACAGTCAAGCCACGATGACTCAAGAATCAACTAACTTGACTATGAGTAGCGTGGGAATGGGTAACAGGTAATACTCGCCAGTGGGCATAGCTTGCTCAAATACACAGGATAGAAGTGGTACAGGTTAAACCTCAGAGATGTATGTAACATGTCACGCATTTCATACACTGGAATGTCTCTGTGTTCCTAATCTTGTCACCCAACATAGCTGCTACATTTACACTAGCCACTAGGTGGCCCCAGACCTGTTTCATGGGTTCAAGTTCATCTGGAGACAGCAGAGACATGATGGTGAATGAAGGTTAATAATACTGCATGTGGAATGCATAAGATCCATGGTCAATATTTCCCTCACTGGTCAGGTAAGGCCTGCGTGTCAGAAATAAACACTGCACCACTACAGCAACAGTATGTTTATGGCAACACTAAAGGCATCAGAAACATTATCACTGTATCACTAATTTATGGTATTTTTTGCAACTGATATATAGGACACTGATATGGCCTTAACAAATGTCATAATACTTATTCTTATTGCAGCTACAGGGTAGTTTGCATGCACCTGCTTGAGGAGAGAGACACACACACACACACTCTTTCTCTCTTTCCATTTTTCTCTCTCTCTCTCTCTCTCACTCACTCACTCACACACTCACACACTCACACACACACACACACACACACACACACACACACACACACATACATACACACACACACACACACACACACACACTCACTCACTCACTCACTCACTCACCTGAAACTCGTCAAAACACAAGAGGCAGGTTTCATTGCTTATCTCCATGGCAACTGGCGATATGGGGTCATAGGTGACCATTTCCCCTAGCCTTCGTTTAGGCAGGCTTTGTTTCCTCTGATGGATCCCTTTAAACGGTACACAAACGTCAGGAAAATCTTAAAGAACACCTGCATCGGCAACCCGAAGCCCCCCACAATACACACTAAAGCAGTAATTTTACATATGTGCATAATGGCAGACAATTAGTGGCACTGCTTCAGGACAAACAGAGAGGTAAATATACACAGTAAAAATCCTCAGTGTTAATTTATCCATTTGTGACTCGGAGAGTGTACAAATGCAACACAATGCACCGGTTACATCTGTTCTGCAATTTCCACTAAGTCATGCCAACCCAGTTAGTTAGTTCTGTTTGATGCAGAAGGAGTAGATTGCATACTAACTTTTATGGATGTCCAACATGAAGCCGTTGAAATGGACCCTCTTTTTGTTGCCATTTTCCACATGAGAGTAAAACATATCCATTAGCATGGTCTTTCCTGTGCCTGAGAGTGCCAGAAATGAAAACAACAAAGAAAACCATTAGAACTGGTTACTAATAATTATTACTGGTTACTACTATTTATTACTGTAACTAAACTTGAGACTTCAGCCAAAATGTTTTAATGGTAAATGGTGCATTTAGTAACGCCTTTATCTAAAGCGTTTTACAATGTGCATTACATTCACTCATTCACACAGACGGCAGAGGATGCAACCTTGCAAGGCAGCAACCTGCTCCTTTGACACCAACTCAGGGGGAGCCCGGGATCGAACTTGGAACCCAAGCGGCCGCTCAACCTCCTGAGCCACTGGCGCCCGCTAAATCCTTAAAACTAAATCCTTAAAACTAAATCCCAATGTTCTGATGTTGATGAGATCATATAATAAACAAAATGTGTTAACACATTGATTGCCAGAATTATTTCAGATTTTTTGCATTTTCATGCCAGGGTTTTTACATTGAAAAAAAAAAGTACTCAGGAGCTGAGATACAACATTTTTAAGTTTTAAGTTAACAAGGAAGTGGATGGGAGTCTAGATCTTCGACAAATGATATCTCCTTGGTCTTTGGGTCAAAAAATATATAAAAAAAAAAAAAAACGAGTTAACTCGATCTAGGCAATCAAGCGATGGATTCTAAAAACGAGTTAACTCGATCTAGGCAATCAATGTGTTAAGTGTATGCCTGGCCTAGGACCGTTGGTACGAAATGACGCGACACATACTCCCGATGACACGAAACGGTGCGTTTGACATCAGAACAACAGAAATACACAGAAGCCATAGAGTATTTCTCCCACACTGATCTTCTCACATCAGAACAATGGGATTTTGCTTGAACATTGCTTGAAAATCAATTCATGTTGTCCTCTGCAATGAGGGCAGATTATCTTTTAGGAAGAAATAGTGTGTACGCCACGGCATCTTCTGTGCTATACAGACTCAAGGTCCAAAAGCAGTTGATTCTCACACACAACACAATAGAAAATGCAGTGGTGATAGCTACACTGTAAACATCATGTCTTTATGTAGTAGCATACACATACCAACATCTCCACAGATATAGAATCCCCTGGGTGGAGGAGGTGGAGGAGGGGGCTCCTCCTGTAGGGAAAAAAAGAGAAGGAAGAAAAGGAGAAAGAATACAGCAATTTTTTCAGTTCAGATCTTATCAATGAACATCGAGCATACATTACTCTTCTATTAAATCACATAGGACACTATAGGCTGTGTCCAACATAAAACTGTATCAAATTCATTACCATATAAGATTGAATCGTCGTTTAGTAAACAGTATGTCAAGGCATTAAGCCACCACTACAGTGTGAGGTTTCACATTCTCCAGACTAGCCCACTGCAGGGGAGGAAGACAAAGGGGATCTAATCAACAAGACAAGCCAGGGTTCCCACGAAAGAAAAGCATCATCAGAGGAACAATGGGGGGATTTGTCAGACAAAACGGGGAGGACTGGATGAGGCTCTATACGAGGTGGAGTGGACTTCTCCACAGAGCCTGTTTAGCACTGCTAATTGTGATACGGTGCTGTTCCATTGAGGTGCTGCTGGAAGTCATTGTGCTGCCTGCCTCCTATCATCAAAAGGGCCAAGCTTCAAAAAACACTGTTTTCCATGTGACCAGGCTGCGAGACGTATTGAGAATTTCATAGCAAAGCCAAATGTGGTAAAAGTAGGTCTCGGCTACTTGACGTTGTCCAACTTTTAATCAAGGAACGATCATTAGACCTTTAGGACAATGCAAGTTGCTGAGACGGTTTCCCATCTTTATAACCCAGCTAAATTTGATAATTTCTAAATTAAATCTATTTATAAATATATAAATGTCCTCTTTCACTTCCATGCAACACTTGACTCTAGACAATGATTCATGAACTATGGTTAAAAAAATGCCATCCTATGATCCTACACCTCTTTCTAACCCCCACCCCCGATACTGGTATAACCTCCTCCATCATGTGGCTGTCCTGTCTGGTGCTAGAGGGAACTATGGAGGAGAAAACAACTCTCAACTGTCTGCTTTGGCATACCAGTGTGTGACTTCTCTCTGACTTCCCAAGATACCCTCTCCTATGGTGGGCTCAACAGCTACAGTGCAGAGTGCAGAAGGACAACGTTGTCCCCTTAGGCAGTTCAACCAATGAGCTCCCGGCAGTCTGTATAGCAGAGCTACCCAGCTTTCATCTCACCTCGTTGCCTACTGGGCCTGGTAGAAGGTAAAAGACTGGAAGACTGGTAGAAAGTTCATATGCCGTGTTGGCCACTATGGCCCTTTTCCACGAGATCTAGCTCCACTCATATCCCTTATAAGAAAGGTTAATGATGATGAGTGTCTCCTCAGTTACAGTAGGCCAACTGATAAAACTGATCAGTTTGAGACCTATACAGGAGAAATTCATGAAGCGAGGCTCACTTGAATTGGGTGGATCTTCCCAAACAATGGCTCATTGTTACTCGACCACCCGCAAAACCACGCCACATTGGGTCAATATTAAGTCAAGTGTGCTCTCCTCACAGACTTGGTCAGTTAGTGGAGCACAATGGCGGCACTTTCACAGGGAGAACAGACACTGAGAGGACAGTGTTATGACCTGATTCAAACCAGAATAATTGCATAAGAGCCCCAGCCAGTCAGAGTGTGTGTGTGTGTGTGTGTGTGTGTGTGTGTGTGTGTGTGTGTATGAGACAGGTTGAAGAGGAGCGGGGGTGCTGGTGTCGATTTGGCGGAGTCCGGAATCAAAAGCAAAAAAAGACGAGAATGTTCCGGACAATGGGGATCCCCTCATTACCGCATAGGACCGGTGAGAGTGAGAGGACTGCTGGGACAAGCTCAGCGGGAGGTCTGTCCTGCTGCCTTCCAAAATCTCTCCCGAACACCGTGTGTGTGCCAGACAATCCACAAACTCCCACCACCAGACAGTCAGCTCCCCTGACCTAAAAACAACAGCCCCCCAACACTGTCCCAAAACCCACACGCACACACACACACACACACAATACACTTCCCAGACCCCTACCCTCCCTTTGACCTGAGCCCCATGCCCACTATAAGTAATACAGGCATTACAATGCCATGGGTTTGCTAAAGTGTACTGTACTCCCATTATGTTAAATGGCAAAGGGGCTCTATGACAGAGGGGAGTTCAGATGACTCTCTGTTAAGTGTAAAAGTGAAGCCATGCATAAACACAACCTGTCTATTTTTGATTACATACCTATATCCCTCTCCCTGTTATAAACGAGGCACTGAACCAGCGTATAGCCCCAATGATACACCATCATCAAAGAGAGGGAAATGGTGGGCCTGAATGAAAGCCGTCTCATTCAGAGCTCCAGCTGGCAGTTTTGAATGCGATTTTTTCTTGTTTTTACAGTTACACTGACTTTAAGTGTTTACTTCCTATTCGACAGGAAGGTTGTGTGCATCATGTTTAGCGAGAGAGATGTTGCACACTGTGCGGTCACTGCAGACAGGAAAGCCCACTGAAATTACCTGCAATTTGGGGTTCAACAAACCCTTCCTAACAACATACCCATAATGAGCCACAGCATTAAACATTCACTTAGTTAAGAGGTGCATGTTCACACTAAAATAAATTGAAGGCACAATAAGCTACTAAAGGCTCTTGACCCTTAAAAAATGCAAAATAAACCACTTAATTAGTTAAGAGAGATGAATAGTTTGTGTGTTATGGCATACCTTTTCTTCATTTTCAGTTTTGCTGGACCTGGGCTCCTCCTTTCCTTTATGAAGTTTACTTTTGTCACCCTTTGGTTCTACCTTTGGCGTAGGTGGCTTCAAGTATATACTGTTGGAGTAGCTTTTTAGTGTCCCCTGCAGTTGACTGAACTGGTGTAGGACATCTCGTTGCTGAGGATCTTCCACCAGGGAGCCGCCCTGAGTGAGGTCGTCATAGTGTCCAATCATTTTACTAGAGGTGCTAACATTTGAGTGTGTCGTTCTCACGAAGTATGTAGTAGATGCATCGCTTGTGCTCGAGGAGTAACCTAGACACCACAAATCACCAAATGACCATTAGTTTAGCTATCATCAAACATATATAAATGTAATAAATGCAGACGGGGTCATCACCATGCTGGCTTGTGGTGGACATTTGTTAAATTTATATTTTTGCCACGGAAATACAAATGTTTCAAATCTTTTTTTATTGTGAAGCACAGGGTTATATTATACATTTGTTCATACATATGGATTGCTTCCTTTTTTCTTTTTTTTTTACAAAAACCAACAGACATATACACAAAATAGAGTACGGAAATACAAATGAGCGGACAATAATATTACCAGAGAAACACATAAAGAGCTAGCCCTAAAATATACTGTACAGTGGTCAAGGGACCTTCGGGGCACCTTGAAGGTGGTCTGTAACTCTGAGAGTGTGTTTGGTTCCATTGTACACACTCAAGAGTTATGGGGCTCCTTGAAAAGTCTAAAGTCTGTACCAATGGACTCCTAATATGCCATAGTGTCATAGTAAGTGTCATATATATTCTGAAGAAAACCTGGAGACTGATATTCAGTAATTGGGTCTTATGATCAAAATAACATTATAATGTTATGTAAAAACGTAACATTTGCACGGACAAGGACGAGTATGAGGTCTTTGCCACGGACACATTTGTCCTTGTACGGACACTTGTGACGACCACTGAATCATTGTCATTAGTAAGGGAAGCCACAACTTCGAAAGTGTGACCAGAAATGCCAGAAGTGCTGCAGTGCATGAAAGCCATGCACACTGCATAATAGCTAGCTAGCCATTGATCACACGACGCTCGTCCGTCACGACCGTCATGGCTGAACTTCAACCTGTTTTTTGCATTTTATCCATTTACAACCCGTACATCTACATTAACGTTCAGATTTCAAATATAAAGTGCTTTCCCCATGGCCACGGATGTTAAAATTCTACTCGGGCCCACATAAGTACCCGTATCTTCCATATTGTTCAATAAAATAGCATTTTAATCCGATCGGTGGCAATTGTCTACATATGCTTTCAACTAGGCGACCTTATCGGTTGGGAGGTGTATTGCACTTTGATACATTATAACTATGAGAAAATGGCCGCCGATCGGACTAACATGTTTTTTATTTAACAATACGGATGATACGGGTACTTATAGCCACCCGAAGTGAATTGTAACATCCGTGGCCATAGGATAAGCACTTTATATTTGAAATCTGAACGTTTATGTAGATGTACGGGCTGTAAATGGAGAAAATGCACAAACCAGGTTGAAGTTTCGTCATGACCGTCATGATGTAACAGTCATGTTTCAGGGCTACATAATAGCCTACAACAAACCAACAATGAATGACGTCAACAATTTAAGACTCAAAACAAAACCAAGAAAAGCTCACCTTTCGCGGTGTAACAGGAACTTAGACAACGCATTTTTTTTGGCCCCATAAAGGTGTATTTCATTAAGTACTTCATCAAAGTTCTAGTCGCCGAGGGCGACGCGTAAGCCGCCATGTTGTTTCAAAAATAATAAAACTTTATTGATTCACCTGAGAGAAACAATGCATTCATAATCACGATTACATTTATGTAGCAGCACTTGAAAAAATTGTCGCTTTCGAGTAGTAACTCGCAGTATAATTTTACAATCAAATAATTTTGTAATTGATCAAGGTTCTTGAATAGGCTTCGTTTAGGTCCACATTCATTATTGCTGCATTAAAAACAGCGCATTAGAATCTGATTGGTCTATATTTTCAACGGTCCAAATTTGAACCAATCATAGACGAATGCGCCTCTCTCAACTGGTTTGCAAACAGTTATTTTCCAAATTGAAATGCATTCTACAATGTATAGTTTTTTTCACGTTTAATGGCTATTGGTTAATCAATCCATGTAGACCTTCAAATTAGTGTTTTATTGGCATTTTTAAATGATTCTGTCACTGGTCCTCTGGTCCCAAGAAATGACTGGAAAACAAATGGATCCCTACGGTCTCCGAGAGTATACAAATGGAATCATACATAGGACCTGGGTCCATTTGGTTACATTTTGAACAGTCAACAGTTAAATTAAAATGAACAGTGTAGAACGGCAATGGGATCCCAGAGATCAAAATCAACCGTAGCCTGATGGTGCATATCAAACAGGGGGGACCTTGGAACTGGAAAAAGGTTGAGAATCACTGTTCTATGGCAGTGGTTCTCAACCTGTGGGTCGGGACCCCCAGCGGGTCCCCACATGATTTTTTATTTAATTTTTTTTGGGGGGGGGTCCCCAGATGACAGTGAAGTGACAATTTAAGGACTTTTAATAGCTTTTTTTAAAACTTCAAAAAAATAATATTACTGCATCAAAAGTAATACAAACGTGTCAAACATTGGCCAAATTGACAAATAATATAAGAAAGAGGCAAAAACTGTGAAAATAGCCGATCTACAAGCTCACAACAACGCCAGGCATTGTGAGCTGCTATTTTCACAATATTTATCTGTGGAACCAAGTCAAACAAAATGTCTGGCAGAAAACGTGTGTTTAGTAAAATATAAATTTTAATATAATACACTTTTCCACGAGATGCACACGAACTAACGACAGTCTCTCCGGGCGAGGGGCCAGAAATGAGTGCAGGACTGAACATATGAAAACCTCCTTTAAGAAGCACAAACGTATGAGGCACACAATTGACAGGTGCGTTGTAATACGCAATAACAACTTGGTAATTAATCACACCACCTGTCAAGTGTATGCCCCATACAATTTGTGCTTCCCAAACGAAGTTTTGATATGTTCAGTCCTGCACTCATTTCTGGCCCCTTGCCTGGACAGAAAGTCGGCTGTGTGAACTGAAGCTCGTGGAAAAGTGGAGATATTTGACTAAACATACGTTTTCTGCCAGAACTTTCAAATGTAGATGAAACTAGAGGACAATCTGACTCCAAGTCTTAGGAATGAATTATTGGGCGAGTACACACGCAGCGCTGTGAAGTTCAGAGATCAATCTGCTAGCCGGGGGGCGGGGGCGGACACTGGGCAGGGATAGGACCGATCTATGGCTGTGTATTTGGAATACATGAAATGTCACAGACAGTCTAGGGCTACAATTCCAATTGCTTATCAGGGGTGGGGGGGTTCCCCAGTTCAAATATAATTATTTTTTGGGGGTCCCCAGTTCATGTGAACAGGGCCGATATGTATCACATTTGACTTGCCAATATCTTTGAGATATTTTTTTTTATTCGTATCAAATTCACAATAATAAAATATCAATGCACAGTTTAAAGTGCGGGGTGCGTAACTATTAGTCTGGTTCACTATGTAATTTTGTCGGATTTTTTTGAAGATTTGCAAAACTATACATTTTTGGAATGGTTATTGTCTAAGGAATCAGAAAATCAATGTTTGCATTTGCCCAGATGTGTATATGGCGGCCATATTGGCAATTATAAAATGGCCACCCTAAAATGTACGTTTTTTAATATCTCGGCCTCTAAATAAGCTGGAACATTGATTTTAACTCTTAAACCTACATTTTCAGTGTCGAGGAATCCAATGGTGGTAATTATAAAGCTACAACACTTTACAATATTAACCCTTAGATGCATGACTGAGTCCAAAATGACCAGATGTGGTTGTTTTCTTGCAATATCTTTGTAATTAAAAAAACATTTATCAATTAATATTGAAGATTTGCAAAACTATACATTTTTGGAAAGGTTATTGTCTAAGGAATCATAAAATCAATGTTTGCATTTGCCCAGATGTCTGTGGCCATATTGGAATTGATAAAATGGCCGCCGTAAAATGTATGTTTTGTAATATCTTGGCTTCTAAATAAGATGGAACATTGTTTTTAATGGCTAAACCTACATTTTCAGGGTCAAGGAATCCAATGGTGCAAGTTATCATTTCATTTTTTGTAACATCCCATTGACATAATCCATCATATGGGTAAAAATAGCACAGCCCAGGCAGTCAGTCAGATACTAACTCAGTGTTCTTTTTATTTATTTTAACTGTGAACTTTGGATGTTTGTGTAACCATCTTAAACATCATGACATGTGTAATCTTAGACAGTCTCTATCCATCATCATCATCATCATCACTTTCGTGCATCACAGCTTGGGAATCATCATCGTTCTGGCACTGGCTGCTGCACTGACACATTTCAGTACAGGCTAAGTCCTTAGCTTTGCAGGAACATCTGCCAGAAGAACAGTCTGATTTGCACTTGCATTGAACCATCTCAAGGATGGCCTTTGGAGCTGGGAGGACCTCTGTGGTCGTTGGTTTCAGCATGCCACCCGAGTGTTTGAAGTACCCATTTTGCAGGGGATCCAGCAGAGCAATGGCTGCTTGTGCCCATGCCCTTGTTTGGACATGGACTCTCAAAATGTGCTGTTTCAGAGCTCCAGGTGTTGGAGGGAGCTTGTCACTTTCTGCCCTGTGCTTGCAGAACAGATGCCATCGCAGTTCAGGGATTGTCTTGATGTTGATACCCTTGGGTGAGTAAGCTGCACATACAAAGGACTCCAGTGTTGACAGCATTCCTTCTGTCACTTCTGCTTCATCCAAAAGCATCTGCAGAGCTTTGATAATATCGCCATCCGTTTTGAGGTAGACCTGCAGCCAGGTTGCCTTGCTTATACGGGAGAACCTCCCTGTGTTGTAGGCCCCAGTGAATGCATGGAAGGCTGGCAAAGCCTTTGCTCTTTCTTTACCTAGAGCTCGCCACAATCTTCAATCTGCACAACACCAGAGGCCATAGAAATGGACGTGTTCATCAGCAGGAGGTCATAGTTTGCTGTGACAGCACTAAAACGTCCGTATCTGGGGAGAAAAATACCAACGGTGCATCAGGTGGGTTTCGCTGTGAAGCCAGCACAGCCTGGTGGATCAGCAGTGTGTCTGCTTCTTCGTGGTTATTTTCTTCAAAGACCAGGTCTTTGTTGCTCCTGGTGTATCTAGAAGCAGACGTGATGATCAGCTTGGAGGATCCCCTGTTGTACTCTAGTGTTTTGGTATCAAGATAGTCAGTCAGATCAGCCTTCGTCTTGTCATGGGAGAGGAACCTGCTCATCGGGATGTGTTTGATGGTAGGCAAGGCAACCTGGCTGCAGGTCTACCTCAAAACGGATGAAGATGTTATCAATGCTCTACAGATGCTTTTGGATGAAGCAGAAGTGATGGAAGGAATGCTGTCAACACTGGAGTCCTTACAGCTTACTCACCCAAGGGTATCAACATCAAGACAATCCCTGAACTGCGATGGCATCTGTTCTGCAAACACAGGGCAGAAAGTGACAAGCTCCCTCCAACACCTGGAGCTCTGAAGCAGCACATCTTGAGAATCCATGTCCAAACAAGGGCATGGGCACAAGCAGCCATTAATATGCAGGATCCACAGTTGCATCCCCTGCAAAATGGGTACTTCAAACACTTGGATGGCATGCTGAAACCAACGACCACAGAGGTCCTCCCAGCCCAAAAGGCCATCCTTGAGATGGTTCAATGCAAGTGTAAATCTGACTGTTCTTCTGGCAGATGTTCCTGCAAAGCTAAGGACTTAGCCTATACTGAAATGTGTCATTGCAGCAGCCAGTGTCAGAACGATGACGATTCCCAAGCTGTGACGCACGAAAGTGATGATGATGATGATGATGATGATGATGATTATGATGATGCATAGACTGTCTAAGATTACACATGTCATGATGTTTAAGATGGTTACACAAACATCCAAAGTTCAGTTAAAATAAATAAAAAGAACACTGAGTTAGTATCTGACTGACTGCCTGGGCTGTGCTGTTTTTACCCATATGATGGATTATGTCAATGGGATACAAAAAATGAAATGATAACTTGCACCATTGGATTCCTTGACCCTGAAAATGTAGGTTTAGCCATTAAAAACAATGTTCCATCTTATTTAGAAGCCAAGATATTACAAGACATACATTTTACGGCGGCCATTTTGTCAATTCCAATATGGCCACAGACATCTGGGCAAATGCAAACATTGATTTTATGATTTCTTAGACAATAACCTTTCCAAAAATGTATAGTTTTGCAAATCTTCAATATGAATTGATAAATATTTTTTAATTACAAAGATATTGCAAGAAAACAACCACATCTGGTCATTTTGGACTCAGTCATGCATCTAAGGGTTAATATTGTAAAGTTTTGTAGCTTTATAATTACCACCATTGGATTCCTCAACACTGAAAATGTAGGTTTAGGAGTTAAAATCAATGTTCCAGCTTATTTAGAGGCAGAGATATTAAAAAACGTACATTTTAGGGTGGCCATTTTGTAATTGCCAATATGGCCGCCATATACACATCTGGGCAAATGCAAACATTGATTTTCTGATTCCTTAGACAATAACCTTTCCAAAAATGTATAGTTTTGCAAATCTTCAAAAAAATCCGACAACATTGTAAATCTAAGCATAAGGAACCAGACTATATTGTGAATTCAATTTGAGTACTGCTTAACGACTACGCCCTTTTGTAAAGAGGAAGGTCCCCTATGTCAGTGTATATCAACCTTTTTTGTGCCAAGGCACACCTGGCATAGCCAAAAAATCCCAGGGCACACCTAGATATACGGTATAAATATTTCTGTTTTTGCATTATTCAGACATGCAAACTTGTAGCTTTTCAGCTTCCACTAGCCGTTTTGAATCCAAATAGGGCAATAGTGTGACACCTGACCCGAAAAAAAACAGCAAGTTGTCACCCTTTTCACCTCGGGGCTGTTTGCATGCCTGATTATTATTATTGTTTAAAAAAAAAAAGTTTTTTTTTTTTTTTTCTCAAAATGATATTTTTTCAAACCTTCAAACGGCGCGGCACACCTCAGCAGTAGCCCCGGCCCAAAATTGGGACGTTTGCCAGGGTTGATATACTTTTTCCTTTTAGGCTTTCACAGGTTCGAGTCAATACTGGTAAGTTTTAGAATACTTTGATTTGAGAACAACAACACTTGAAAATCTCATGAGGAACTGGACACTGAAACGTTTTGTATCAAAAAGGTAAGTAGGCCTACAGTTTATTAGGTCCCTAATACATTGCCATCTGCGCCTTAAAACTATTCAAAATAAACACTAACTAATAAGATACCTAACTAAACACAGCAATTACACAACTATAAAATCAATTATAAAGTTGTGCAAAATACGCCAGGTTCTTTATCAAAGGGGTTTCACTTAGCAGGGGGTTCTTTGCAACAAGTACTTCAAAAGTAAAGTGCGGTGCCAATAAAGTGCTTGGATACTCAACACGGTTCGTTCAAGGGGTTTATGTCGTATGTCCATATATGGGGGTGTATGGGAAGAGGATTTAGGCCAGCCTTCTTCGTCTTCTTTCTCTCCGTCTGCAATTATAGAAACTTGGACCAGTTCATCTGTGCATTTACAGTATACAGCATAGTGTTCAGTCAGTGGTTATACAAGGATTTAACGTTGCGTTGTTCGAATACTCACTCGCCAGCCAGGCTTTTACACCTGGCGCTGAGTTAGTTGCGCCTGCAACGTTTATCGCCACTTTCCCGTCTCAGCGCTCCTTTTATGGTCTGGTCTCACTCGTCTCATATGGTCATCTCCTTTTATGGTCTGGTCTCGCTCGTCTCTTCCTCCCCTTCGGTTCAATCGCTTCTACTAGGCCTACTTATTTTCCTCGGATGTAGGCACACCTCGGCTTCCAACTCCTAGGTGGCTGGTGTGTCTACACTCACTTGTTCTCCACCCTTGCTCTGTGGTTCTCTGCACAACCTTCCCCTCTGCTGTCCTTCTCCTACTGACAGGTCTTGCTCTCTCTCGGTGCTCTGCTCTCCTTCAAACGTCCCGCCTCCACCTTTATACCTGCTAAACCACACCTCTCGCCACTTTCATTTGTCCTCGGTAACAGACGTCTGGTGACATTGCCCATGACCGTGTCCCTTGGGCGTGACCTCGTGGTCACCTAGAGCCAGTCAGTGTTGAGGGGGCGAAATGGACTAAGGGACCGGGGGAAAACATTTGTAATACAACACAGTGCAATTAATATTATACAGAAAACAATAAGATGATGGTTTAAGTGCACAATAATTATACATTAAGCACCAATAAAATCAATATTAAAAAAAATAAGAAAACCCCCGTTTCAACCTTGTCACATTCACATATAATTATTTGGGGGGTCCCCAGTTCAAATATGAATATTTGGGGGGGTCACGGCCTGCAAAGGCCGGGAGAGCCACTGCTCTGTGGTTGTAAACAAAAACATGCTGCAGGTTGCCAGAAGCGTCAGCTGAACGTCAGCTGATCGGAAGTGTACTGTTGCAGACCAGTATGTGTGTGTGAGTGAGGGTACGATCAGAGAGTGTGTGTGTATGTGTCGGTGGAGGAGAGCAGCTAGCAGCACTAGCACAGCAGGGGGGGTGTAAAAAAGGCATTCAACATGATGGCTGATACCATAGCTGATACCAGGAGGCTATTCACCAAGCCTCAGAACTTAAACGACGCGTACGGACCGCCGAGCAACTTCCTGGAGATCGACGTGAGCAGCCCGGAGACAGTGGGGGTCGGCCGGACCCGGTTCACCACGTATGAGATCAGACTGAAGGTGAGCAAGCAGCACTAGCTAAATAAATACATAAAAAGTGTAACACTAGCTTAATACATACAATTTAAAAAAGCCCTGCTTTTACACTTCGTCGTACGACCGGTGTCGTGCACCGAAAATAGCCGATCTGTAAGCTCACAACGCGTCCCATCCGGGACGCGTTGTGAGCTTGCAGATCGGCTATTTTCAATTGCTGCTGTGTTACTTGGTCGCCCCGAGCCTTTCGCTCGCGACATGACGGTGTGAAAAATAAAATAAAAGTGTCCCAACGCAAGTTGAACATCATTCACATCATTTTTTGTCGTGCGACACATGTGGAAATGAAGCCATGTCTTGCAAATTTAGCTTACACACTTACTTACTACTACTAGCCTGTGAGCTAGCTTGCTAACAACTTTTTAATATGGGACAATAAAGCAACGGAGTCAAATGAAAATGAAGGCCATGCCATGTTAGAATAGATATTCATATGTCAGGGCTGGACGTGTTTACAAAGTCACAGCTGACAAGCTGGTAATTTATGCCCCCTGAATAACGGTAGCTGTTATGCTAACGCTTGCTAGTAGCTTCTTAGCAGTCTTGTTGTTAGTGTTACCTGAACCCCAGTCAGGAATGTTGGCTTGCGAACATTAAATAGCTGCGGTACGTTAGAGAAGATGACTTTGATGATGATTTGAGCAAGCCAAACATTACTCTGCTTATTTTAAAGACGGCTAATATTATAACGATATGTAATGTTTTTCATAACCTGTAGCTAGCTAGCAAGTTATCTTTGCTGCAGCAGATCATTTGTTTACACTTGTGGCTGCTGTAACAGATCAACTTCACTAAAAGTAACTAATAGCTGACAAGAAGAGGGGGGTAATAACAATAGCAACCACCTTCTATCACCCAGTAAGGTTAGATCACAACTTTGTTCATAAACTAAGTGACCGACTTTATTTTCGAACCGTTACAGATGATGAATCCCAGCCACACCCTAAGTTACTTACTCACTGCAAAGGATAGATAATAGTATTTGTCACACACCATGACAACCTGATTTGAAGGGAGGCATATGACCCAAAACTGAGTTCTCTCTCCACACACTCAATATGGGTTAGGTAACATGTGTGTGACACATGTTTGTGTCATACTGACTTTATCATTCCACTACAAAATCCTGGAATGCTGTCCAGCATGAGCGGTAAAAGGCAACAGAATTGCCTTCGTCAGCTTGGCTGGAACTTCAGACAGGATGTTGCAAGCTCCCTGGTCCTTCCTAGCCTTGTCCACCCCCTCTTCACATTTCCTTCCCCCTCGTCAACAGTTGAAGAGGATATAGGAGAGGGGGGGATCTCATCTTAAACAAGCTCAGTGCTTAATGAGTCTCCCAGTTTAGTAGACCTTGTATTGTGAATTTGTACTTCCATGTACTCAGTGGTGTGATCTAGTTTTTTTCGGAGGGTATACGATAATTATTCCCTGCGCGACATGCGCGATACGCTATCGCGTTTTCAATGGATGAAATGGTTATTAGACTGTATACGCTTTCCCCAAAAAAAATCTGCACTGTATACGGCGTATACACCGTACCACGGTAGAACACATCACTGCATGTACTGATGTTCTCATGTCTTACTAAATAAAGTACATCAATCAATCAAGAGCACACATTTTCTCAAAGAATATTAATACAATCCATAATGAGAATGTTTTTTGCAAGGACCCAAATCCCTGCGTTTAATAATATGGAGAAGTGTGTATGTTTTGGGACTCTTTATTGCAAACACACACTCTTGTGTAATCCTACCAGTTACAATTTAACAACCCAAGGATCAGTTGGAGATACAAAATCAATTTGGGTCACTTTTTGACTCTGCCGTTACTCTATTAACCTTGCACCCAGTACATACAATAGGCGGGCCTCTTGTGTGTACTGGGATAGGCCTTGAATTAGGCCTGTCAAATACTATTCAAAAACCTATATTCAAATTGTAAAAGATAAAAGAACATTCAACTGTGAAAATTAGGGTTTGAATATAAAAAAAAGTCTGCCTTGCAAGTTCTTGCATGGCTCAGTCCCCTGTAAACTTGCACAGCAGCTGGCCTTGCAAGATCATAGTTCCATTCTAATCCGCTATATACTGGCAATACTGTAGCTGAGCCAGTTTTAACCTGGCGTCACCAGGCTTTTCGCAATACCTGTGGAGGATCACTGCACTAAATGCACAGCCACTGACAGGAATCACACAATGTCACTTTAATCGATTCAAAATGAAAATGTAGGTCAAGCTGAAAGGGCAATCTGTGTGGTAATAACAGAGTTTACCACCCAAGTCATAGCAGTAGCAGCTGCGTCTGCTGTCATTTTCGAGAATAAAATGTCTATAATGGAGCTTCAGCTTACCACATGCCCTTAGTAGACCTACACAACGCATCATCTGCGTGTTGTGAGCATGTAGAACGACGTTGTACATAAGTGTTGTGCCAAGTGTTTTTGACTTGTTGATCCAGCCTCTCTTCAGAGTTCAACGCAACGTTAATTATTTGAGGGCACTGAGGCCAAATGCCAGGGCAGAAAGGCCATCAATTAAAACAATGATTTTAAAGCCATGGGGAAAAAAATTAAACACATAATATAACTATCGGTGAAAAAAGCTGCTTATTTCACAAAATAATTTATTGGTATTTAAAAATTACCAATATTTGTAGAAACTCAGTCAAAAGTTCATACATGCTCAGCTGTGGACTAATCAGAGTCACTGAACTCAAACGACATGCTATATACTGTACATAGCAACAAGAACCCCAAAAGGGTCAAAATGGGTTATATAGCAACATACATTTGTTGTAATTTTTGAATAAATATTTGAAGTTTTTCAGAAAACTTAAGTCAGGATTTAGAAGGCCTCTGGTCTAAATGGGTTAATAAAATAAAATCTTGTTTGGAAAAAAATACCGAATACTAACGATGATATCACTGGTAGGCGGGTTTCTGAACTGTCCTCAGCCCTCCTATGAGACACAGACCGAGTAGATTTCTTCTTACCATTTCATTATGAGCATTAGTGAGGACCAATTATATGAAGATGGGTGAAGTCGTCCTTTAATACTGTATTACTATGTTAAGGGGAGACATGAGGCTCATCCGGGCATTCAAGCTCTACATGTCGTACAGGTAGTAACGTCAAACATGTAAGAGAGGATTCCCTATTCATCAATTGTTTCACCTGGAGACCGCACCTTATGTACTGCATCACACACTCAGAATCAGAATCAACTTTTTATCACATCACAGGTTTACAGGTGTAAAACAGTGGGTGAAATTTGTTTTTGTGCAAGCTCCATCGTTTTTGTTATTTCCATAAGAGAAAGGGAAGAAGAAGAAAGGGGGGCAAGGGGAAGCGAGAGAGACGATAACAAAGTATCTATATATTTATACATAGTACCGTATACCTATCCGGTGCGGTAAGTGCCTTAGGTAAGACATAAGGTGCGTGTGCATAGCAGCAGATATAGTACATGATATGCTATGGACGTTAGTTAAGATGTGAGAAAACAAAACAAAAAAAGCACGTTGTACATGGGATTAAGGTGCAAAGTGTCAGAGCGTGTCACATGCTCTCTCCGCGGCCTCCTGAAGTTGCCAAATCAGCTCCTTGGTCTTGTCGCCGTTGAGGGCGAGGTTGTTCTCCCGGCACCAGTGTGCAGACTCGTCATTGACAATCCGGCCTATCACTGTCGTGTCGTGTCGTTCGCATACTTGATGATGGTGTTGGATTCATGTGTGGCTGTGCAGTCATGCGTGTACAGGGAGGGAGTAGAGGAGAGGGCTCAGCACGCATCCCTGGGGTGCTCCAGTGTCGAGGGTCAGATGTGATGCTGCATTGCTGCCCATTTTCACCACCTGATGTCGGTTTGACAGGAAGTCTAGTATCTATTTTTTTTAAAAAGGGGGATACATTATTCATTGAAACGGAAGAAAAGAAAAAAAGTAATAATTAGCATTTGTTATTGATAATACTTTTGAGTACTGGACCGCACCGGCCCACTTTCACCCCTGCATTTCCACACAATTGCAAAGCAATACAAAATTACATCATATAAACTCCTCACAAAAAAGTTTGGAAACGTAACTTCGGTTGATTATTTCTCCCCTTCAATAATACCAATGATTTATTGTATATATTTTTTAATGTTGATTAGTCACCTTTACAACAAGGTATAACTTGTAAAGATTGTGTAATCGTGGAATGAGCAATACAAAACGTGTAGGTAGCGCCCCCCCCAAAAAAAGTCCAACAATATGCTTCTGTTGGTAATCGCTCTCGATTTGAGCAACCTGCCAGGTGTGTGACTGGCACCTGAGCATGGGTCCTGCAACTTTGACAAGGTCTGTAGTACCGTTGTGCAAATCTTGCCAGTAAGTCTCTGGAAGAAAGCCTATGGTTCCTCAGTGAAGCAAGGGTGAGAGACCGGTCTTCTTGGGGTGTTGTCTTCCTTTGACCTCACCAGTCTCATGGAACTTGGTCCTATGTTTGGAAATGATACCAGGGTCTGACACCAAATAATGCTGCCACTCTGCGTAACGGAACACCAGCTTCCACTTGCCCTATTGCACAGGACTTATCCTGAAGGGACAAACGTGGCATCTTTCCATGGGGGCAGTGTTGCTGGTTTGAGCATACACAAATTCAACAAAGTTACAGAACCCATGCTCAGGTGCCAGTCACACACCTGACAGGTCGCTCAAAACGAGAGTGATTACTAACAGACCCCGATTACTAACATATTGGGGGATTTTGGCAATTGTTTTGGGGACGCTATACCCACGTGTTTAGCTGTGTTGCTCATTCCACGATTGCACAATCCTTACAAGTTATACCTCGTTGTAAAGGTAACTAATCAACGATGAAAATGATATAAAATACAATACCAATTGGTATTATTGAAGGGGAGAAATAATCGACTGAATTTAAGTTTCCGAACCTTTTGTGAGGAGTTTAGAATGCATAAGGAAGTGATGTGACAGCGTATTATAACCCAAGGGATTTTATTGCAAATGGTACACGTCATTTATAGCTGCCTGCCTACCAGTCAGTCATGAACCAACACATATAAACATGGCTTAAAAAAGTACATGTGCTGATTTATGTTGCGTGTTTTGCAAAGTCATAACATTTAAAGTTTTGTAAAAACATGAGCCACATGTGGCTCTGCAGTGCACAAGCGGCTGTCTGCTCGTGCATTGCAGAGTTCACGAGCCTGTAACAGGCATGCCGGCACGGAGCTCCTGGAAGCGTCATTCACTGCAGAATCACGCCTATTCAGGCAAAAACACTCGAGCAAAGAGTCTCACACCACTAGCACGACTGAGCAGTGACCCAGAGAATCTTGGGTAATGAATGCAAAGACATTGGCTGCCATGTTATTTGTGCCCAAAGTGGCCGCTGATACCCAACATTACATAGTGCCGGTTTAATGTTGAGTATAAATGGGCCTATAGTCTCAATATCCCTACAGTTGGTACAACACTGTTCTTCAGCTTACTTCACCTCTGGGTGAATTAGCACATAATTTATGTACAGTATTTTTTAAATCATTTACAAGCCTGAGTTTATAATTACATTTAGCAATCTATGAATATCTATGAATAAATTAATAATCATGAATTGATCTCCAACCCCCACCCTTATTAGTTTACAAAACCACTTAGACGGTAGAACAAACTTATTAAAGTTATAGTGTTCCATATTATTACTAATTACAATACTTTTCATGATTAGAGAAACGTTTCTTGTCCAAGACATTTCAGGATTGCTGTATTTTTCATCAGTTCTAGCTGTCATTCAATCATTAGTATCGATTGAGTTCTTCTGGGTAGGCCGTTATATTCTTTTATGTGTAGGTGGCGGCTAGGCGCTATGGAAAAGTCTGAGATTGTCATCAGTCTTCCCACTGTATGATTGCCTAGGCTTTTCCTTGGTTGTCGTTTGTGGTGTGACTGACATCCCTGTGGTTAGTGGCCTGGAGCAATTCAATTGGTTAGCGCCCTCAAGTATTTATAGTTTCCTTACCTTTTTAAGGATGGAAGAAAAAAGAAGCCGTCTCCAGGCATTAGTGTTGAATATAAGGCTACTGTACTTGATTAGCGTGTAATAATTAGCATATGCGTGTAATCAGCATTATTGTGCGCCTCGTAACCCTCTGTGACCCTGCTTTGCATAAGAGCACAGAAGAAGAGGAGCATCCCTTACTTCTTCACAAACGTGGTGTCAACTTTGCTTCGATTCTCCTACTCCTCCTTTCTTCTCCTTTCTTTAGAAGCATTTTACTGCAAGTGAAAGTGATGGGCATGATACCTAGGACTGGAATGCGTAGCGTTGGCTTTGTTTGGATTTCTGTTAAACCATGCTTCTAATATTGGGGACCAAATTTGAATGTATTTTCTTTAATTATGCCATAAAATTTCAGTTTTATTCACTTGCTCCCAACCCCTTCTGCCCTGTTCTCACTGCACCCCACCCTCCCCAATCCATCCCAATTCAAGAGAGTCCTCACGTCCGTACTGAGTGAGGCTGCCTAATCCCTTCATTGAGAGGGGAGAAGAATGAATCGGGCCAGGGGGTGGGAGAGCTGGACCGTTTGCTCCCCATCGTTGTCTCCCCACCCATGGGAGGGCAGAAAGCCACCCCCCCCCTCCCCCAGACGGCCTTCATCTCCCTTCCCACTTATCCCCTTTCTCACCCAGCTGTGTGCAGTCAGTTGCCTTGTTTGTAGAGTTAGGTTATCTTGGCCCCTGTGATGACTATATAGACCAGTCACATACAGTAGCACTCCTCTACAGGTGGAGGGTTTGTAGGGCTGTGGCTGTACCAATTATTTCTGGTAATAGTGGTAAAATAAGGTAATAAAGTACAAAACGCTGGTAATGCGTATCACAAGCCATCTCCCAAACAGATAAATTGATTAGTATGTAGTTGTAAAGAGCACCTTTTTTTTACGTCAGTAATTAGATCACTAACCTGATTATTCCTTTACAAAAAGTTTTATTAGATTTTTTTTTGTCAAACAATTTATTTAATATTTCAATTAAAGTCATACTGTGTTAACGGAGCTATAAGACTATAATGAATGTTGCACAGTATGATTTTAATGGTTTTACCCCTAGATTTTTGCACACTGTAAGAAAATCTTGGGTAATATTTTTTTTTACTGTGCAAACTCTGATGTTTCTCAAAGTTGCCACGTAGTTTGCGGCAAGGTCATTGAAGGGTTTGATGGTCATATGAGAGGCTTCATGGCCCACTGCAGTCATTTTATTGTCACATGACCAATTTGACACACCAAGGCCAACTGGGTTACATAGGGTGTGATCTAGATTTCATGGTGACTTCTGGGCAGTCAGAGTCAGGCCTTCATTTGATATTTAAAATTCAATATCTTCTTTGAAAAAGAAGGTAGCTTGAAAGTTTATTTCGAAAAACTGAAATATATAGCAGTTTTCAAACTGACTTGACTTGCAGACTTGTTAATCGGAGGGTCTTATTGAATACTATGCAACATTTTTGTCTTGTGTTATTAGGGCTGTCACAATTACAAGTTTAAGTTGACGATTAATTCACTCAAATAATTGCGATTAATGATTTTAATTGTGTTTTTGGCATTGTTGAACATTGGAACATATGAATAAAATTAAAAAAAATCTGTTTGCCCTTTAGGCTTCGTAATGAAAAATTGCACAGGGCAGATATGACAAATAACTTGAATATACAAATAAATTAACATATTGTACCGTAATTTTCGCACTATAAGCCGCACCTGAATATAAGCCGCAGCAGCTAAATTGAATGATTTGTACATATATAAGCCGCACTGGATTATAAGCCGCGGGTGTAAAATCCATAGATTTAGGAGGTCCCCTAGTGGCCGTTAGCTGTAAAAATCCATAGATAAGCCGCACCGTTATATAAGCCGCAGGGTCGAAAAATTGGGAAAAAGTCGCGGCTTATAGTCCGAAATTACGGTATATGTATTTCAATTTTATTCATGTAAAAAATAGCAGATCTACAAGCTTACAACGCGTCACTAGCTTGTAGATCCGCTATTTCTGTTTTTTTTTTTATATTTGAAAATGTTTTAACATCGCCGATTATGCCGATTATGCAATAATTGCGATTATCTCAAATAATTGTGATTAGACGATGATGTAATAATTGTGACAGGCCTATGTGTTATACAAATTTTTAGGTCTAGGTTTCTCATAGGGCATATACTGTCGATCATGAGTAGCAGGTTGAATAAGTATTGATCCCACGGTTCCCACCCCTCCCCTTACCCTCCACTCGTATTTTTCATGCTAGAATTTCACTCCTCGGAGTCCCCGCAGTGATAGTATATAACCTTAATGCATTTCTTTTCAGTTTGAGAGAGGACTCCACTCGTCTCTCTCCTAAAAGCATATTGTTTGTGTTGAACTCTGAGGAAAACGCATTATTAGGCGTTCTTGTCTTCTGCTGCTGGCTTCCATCCCCTCCAAAGGGCACACTCAGGAGAGCGAACTTTGGGATCTCACTTTGTTTATGGACAGGAGCACATAAAAAGCTCTTATAGTACTCTCACTCTCACCCCCTCCTCTCTACTCCCATAGCTTCTCTCCTTCTTTCTCTCTTCCATTTGGGGGTGGAGGTGGGGGTGTTTGGTCATTAATAAAACGAGGACGTTTTTTGGGGGTAGGGGGGGTTTGGGGGTGCTGTGGGGGGTTTGTCAGGCACAGTCAAGTGTAATCCAAAGTCTACAGCATCCTCTCCGACAACTATTTTAATGGAAATAGGGAACATATTGTATCAAGGCTACCATATCCTACTTGAAATGACAGTATCAAAAGTGGGAGTTGATACTATGGCAACAAAGCAGCTTTTTGTCAGCTAGACGAGGGGGGGGGGCTGTTGGGCTACAAGGGCCAGCTAGCCAGGGAGCGAGAAAGAAAGAAAGCGAGTACAGAGAGAGAGAGAGTAGAGTGAAAGACCCACAGCCCCATCGCTTTTGTTCCCCCTGTATATATATTTTTTCTCCTTTTTGGAATACGATGCAATGCTCACTCTCAAACTTGACTTAATCCATCCTGCTAAAAGCTAATGCATCGCAGCATCGGCAACCATGAACCAGTCTCATAGGAGACGAGTGATCTTGCCCCCCCCCCCCTCTCTCTGTCTGTGTCCATCTCTCGCTTTCTCTCTTCCGACACTCACTTTTTCAGAGGGTTCTTTTCAGCCTGTCCCTAATGAGCCATATAGTATTGTCTCCTAAAAATGATGAATCACCTGCTTCTCTTATGCAGGGTAGGACTGTGCCTGTATAACCAAGAGAACCCAGTAGAGGTCTGAATGGAGGAGGATGTGTATTTGGCTGTTTATGCAACTTAGTTGTTACATGCTCTCTCCCACACCTTATCACGTCATTTGTTAAATTAATTTGTTTCTTTTTGTGTTAGGTCTGATTATAGATAACTATGGATTCATATTAATTTTTCTTCGTATTATGGGTACATTCATTGGGGTAAATTTGTCCACTCTCAGAGTTAAATGAAAGCCGAATTTATGCTCTGTCGCACGACAAACGCGTTATGATCTTGTAGGTCTGCTATTTTCGATATGAATTGGGCTTAAGAATGTATTTCTTTATTGTGCCCAATGCGCATGCATGCTTATCCTCTTCTCTCGCTAGGTTAGGTTTCTCTCCGTTTCTTCCTCTGCCTCTTAGCAAGTGAGTTGGACAAAGTGTGCCTTTAAACTGTTAAGAAAATGCCAAGACCTAGGAGGGGTGTGGGCCGGCCCTGTGTCCCCGTCACAATCAGTGCCAGAGCCGGTAACCCGAGACACCCGAGCCCTAACCTCTAACCAGCCGTGAAGGGAACAGAGGCACGGGAAATCTGATCTTTGACTTGTAGATCTCCCACGCACCGCCTTTTTAAACGATTTCTCTGTGTGTGTGTGCGTTTGTGTCATACCGCTCCCTTTTCAATCCCACACTTTCGTTCCTCCCCTCGTCCTGTAATGCCAATCTCTTAATCATAGGCTTTTGACTGAGAGAGGGGATTGAAAGGGCAGGTGACTTATTCTCTCCTTCCAAGCACCTTTTGTCAAGAGATGAGTGGCCCAGACCTGTGTGTGCGTACGTGTATCTGTGTGTGTCTGTGTACGAGCATGTTCGAATGCAATGCAGCGTGCTATCATTTATTATATTGTGTTAACTGTCCAACTGGTCAAACGTGTATTACTTAACACCTGTGCAAGTGTGTGTCCGTGCATTTGTGTGTGTGCATGTGTGCTTTCTGGGTATGTACATGAGGGGATTAGAGTCACGGCGGTGGCAGATTACCTGTAACCATGATCTGTTGTCATGGGGGGGATTAACTTTGCGGTGCTCCACACTGCGAGGTAACACGACGCAGCGGGCCGGCCCACGGTGAGAAGAGAGAGAGGAGGTTTAATGCAAGGGTGGTGGGGCGATAAAGCTAAGCTTAATCCACTTCTCCTGTGACCTGAGTGAAGGGGCGGGGGAATGGGGGGGGCATTGCCGGCCTCGCCTCGGGGAGAACTCGACAACTTGAAATGAGAGGGGAGGTGGGAAAGAAATGAGGCATTAAGCAAATGCTAAAAAAATTGATAGAGAGGGTAGCAGTCTGTGTCAGAAAGACGGATGGATCATGAACAGAGGGCTACGTGTACCTGTAAGTTCTAAATCAGTCTAACAGCCACCAAAATCCCATCCAAAAAAATCCACCTATGGCTTGGTGCCCTATGGCGCCCCGGGCAACTGCCCGGCCCTTCCGCGGGTCCCCGATCAGTAGGAATACTCTGATCAGTAGAGTCACAAGTGTGTCAAAAAGGAACCTAGGGTTGTTTTTACTGTCCTCTATTAAAGGACGACTTCGCCCATTTTCAACCCATCTTCATATAATTGGTCCTCACTCCTCACTAATGCTCATTATAATGTGGTACCATTTTTGTCTACTCCGTCTGTGGCTCAGAGGAGGGCTGTGGACAGTTCAGAAACCTGCCTACCAGTGACATCATCGATGGGGAATCCAAGCTAATAGAAACTGCAGGCTTTATATTCCTGGAAAGTTAACATGCTTTAATGGAAGCCATTGTTCTCGCATTAATACAAATCTAGTTGAAATCTTTTTTTTTTTACTGCCTAATGATGTCGTCACTGGTAGGCTGGTTTCTGACCTGTCCTCAGCCCTCCTATGAGACACAGACTGAGTAGGACATTTTATTTGACCATTCTATCATTAGTGAGGACCAATTATATGAAGATAGGTTGAAAATGGGTGACGTCGTCCTTTAAGGATGAATAATAGGTGCCTATAGTGGCTATAAATTAGCTAATACATATATTATAGGACTATTGGTATTTGATAGTTAAAATTACGAATTAGTTTGATCTCCATCATTCACTACAGCTGTGTTTGCATCTGAAAGCAATAAAGCACGTTACATTGCATTCCGTTCCCAATTCCCATGAACACAATGTGTCATCGTCAGTTGTCATGTGAATCAGGAAGTAACACACAGACGAGAGAGTAGTGCCGTTTTTCTTTTTAATTTGTACACTTTATTTTTAATATGAACAACATGACTGAGCCCGACCCGAATCCATTCCTGACCATCAATTAATGAATATGAGTCCGACCCTCTAGCTGGGGTGAGGAGGTTCGGATCCATAATTTGATAGACTGAAGAGTGGGCCGAGTATAGAGAAGTGGGGGTTCGAGTTTTCCACATTGAAAATATTTAAGGAGACTCAAGGGCGACCATCTGACTTATTGTCACAGAGTGGGTGACCATGGGCAGTTCTGCCTACTTGTTCAATTAATAATCCATAGAGCAGATAAAACTCCCTTCAGTTTTCTCTCCTCCTGGTCCTTAACCCTTTAAGACCTGAGGCGATTCTTAAAAATGATCAAAATCCAGTTTTAAAAAAATAAAAGAAAAAAAAATGTTCTCAAGATTTTTCAAAAATAGCAGATCTACAAGCTCGTAGCGCGGCACTCAGTTAGGGCGGGCGATATGTATCGTCTGGACGGTAGAAAATGTCTATCGTTTAATAGGAAGCTCTATCGTTTATATCGCAAAATGTCGCAAAACACGCTTTACGGCAGTATTTACGTCACCGACGCGACATACGGCATGCCCAGGGAGGCACGCTGCTAAAGCATAAACAAAACAACCATGGAGGAAGACGTAGCAGACCAGGGTAACAGTACTAATTCGCAACAACAACAAGAGGATCAACAAGATGACCAGCCAACACAAACCGAGGAGCTTGTACCTAAAAGAGGGGGAACTTCTGTCGCATGGATGTGGTTTGGATTTAAAAAGACCGACACGGACCTCTGTGTGTGTGTGTGTGTGTGTGTGTGTGTGTGTGTGCATGCGATGCGAAGAGTGTGCGCGCACTTCTCTCATACAGACAGTAGCTGCTCATTCCTCCTACCTGCAGGGTTGCCTCTTATTCCAAATAAATTACTAGGCGCCACCTGAAAAGTCCTTAATGCTGTAAACAGCTTCCAACAACAACTCTAAAAGACGTTGTGATGTGATCATGATATCAGCCATCCATTCTATAACCGTCCCTAAATTGTCTTTTTCTGTGCCAGAATAAACCATGCTTCACTGGTGGTGTAGTTCACGAGGGCTCTTTATTTTAACCCCATGTAGACAACAACAACGTGAAAAACTGCAACACAAAACAAATAATATCTTTTTAAACAATGAATTATAAACATCATGAAATATAAATGTCCATGTTGACAATCATACTGTCTTTTTAAATGCCCATGCATGAATTGTCCGTGTTGATGAATGAATTGTTTGTCCATATTCACAATGAAATTTTCACATAAACAAACACATCTATTACAACAACAATAATGGCATTTTATATAAAGAAAACACATAACAAAAACATACCGTGTGCGCCTTCTGCACAGATCTCTAGGAGGTTAGATTTGTTATAGTCTTTAGAAACTGTTTTTTAGCTGAAGGAGAGCTCCTTCCCTCTTCAGCAACTCAGTAGTACTGATTACAGGCCTCTAAGGTATACCAGGTGAACCAAATGTTTGTTGATTGGTGTTACGTGACTGCCCAGGCAATACCATGACACTACCTGAACTGCAGAGGGCACTGCAGTAATATGTTTCACTCATTAAACCACATTCAAAAATGTAAATAAAATACAAAAAATGTACAACCCTTTTATGGCAACAGCTACACATTCCACACCGCTGGTTTAATTCATGTGCCTATACAGACGTCTTCTCATCTATCCAGCTGTAGCCTATTAAAGCTCGTTAAGACTCGTCTGAAAGTTTAACAAAGTACACTGAGCAACAGAGTAGTGTAACATTTTTAGTCAGAGGTTAAAACAAGCCAAAACAGTGACATAAGGTGAGCTGAGAGAGATGAATCAGGGACCCCCTTCTATATTGTATGACATTTTTACTTGGTCTGCTCTTTTTTCCCCTCTACACCTATATACCTCTTTGCCAAAAATAGCAGATCTACAAGCTTGTGATCTTGTAGATCTGCTATTTTTGGCTTTAGTCCTCCTTAGAAATGGGATGCTAGTGGTTAATGTAAAAAAATATCATATCACACAAAGATTTGGCGTCCCCCCCTGTAGTAACTCTGAGGACCCCCTAGGGGTCCCGGACCCCCTGTTGAAGACCTCTGGACTAGAGTGACATAAGGTAAATTTCTCACCTTGAAAATAATTAAATGCAGACATGTCCTGCTATGTGTCTGAATGGGAAAACCTTATTTATTTCTTTTTGCTTTTAGTTCAAATAAGAAAATAATTTTGCATTAAGATAAGATTGTGTTAGTTAAAAAAGATTACCATTTTTAATAAATAATAATTTCAATAACTGATCTCAATATGGACCCATAATAAGTTTTGTCAAAATCATGCAGCTCTATAACAGCAACAGCCATAACAGCAATGGTACAAATAAAAAAATAAAAAATAAATGATATAGGCTACAGTAGTATTCTTTTAAAAATTCTTCTTGTTTTTGTAATGACTTTAGGCCTTTCGTTGCATCGTTAGGGCATCAATATTATAGCCTGGATATCGTCTGTGATTTTGGATATTGTACTATTATGATATGGCATAAGTGCTCTTTTCCTGGTTTAATCTTATTGGTTCTCTGTATTGGCAAATACACAAAATTAAGTACTTGTACTTAGCCTGAAAAATCTAGTTAGAAAATAGAATATCGGTATTGGTAAAACCGGTATCGGCAGGTCAGACTTTTAAAAAACCGGAAATCGGTATCGGCCAAGGATTTTCCAATCGGTGCATCTCTACCTACTACCTTTATTTGTTGAGTATATCATTTCAAACTGCATTTCCACATTGCAATTTTATGTGAACTATTCATTAATTGAATTTACCGAAAATGTGCTTTATCGTGATGTATATCGTATCGGGATATAAAATGAGCTATATCGGGATATGAGATTTTGGTCATATCGCCCAGCCCTACACTCGGTGCCGCGCTATGAGCTTGTATATCTGCTATTTTTGAATAGCCGAAGAAATCTAAAGTGACACATATGCGTTCCAGGTCTCAATGGGTTAATGACTACAACCCAACCCCTGCTTCTCTCCTCTCCTCCATTCAGCCATTTACTCAGTTGTCAAGTTAACATCTCTTTTACACACATTTAGTCTATCCATCGATCAGTCTACATGCATGCGCGCGACTCGCAGGTTGCGTGCGGTTATTGCAGCTGCAGCACCCACTCGCTCGAGCACTGGGTGGGCACTTGTGGCTCCTTCTCCTGTGAATTCTGACCTTCTGTGATTGTGTTCCGCCAATGAAATGTTCTTTCGCTCTCTCTCTCTCTCTCTCCCTGCTCGTTTGTATATTGTCATCTGATGGCCATGTGCTGTCAAGACTAGTGAAGAGGTTTGGCATTGTGCCCTAATGTGCTGTTTGCTTCATTGTTCTCCGTCAATGTCAAAACATCTCCAGTTTTTAATATGAAATTCACTCTCAAGTGCTTGAAAAACCACAACTTGGAATTACGCACACAATTGTACATGGACACACACACACGTAAGTGCATTAGACCTTGGTGAAAACTATACGAGGACCTTTTTTCACCCAAAGGTTTTTTCTTTTCATTATTCAGTAAAGTTGTATTTGGATGGATTTGTGGGACTCTTTTTTTTCCCCTTTCTTTAGTAAAGTCAGAGTGGGTCACACAAGGCTAGAAACAAACCGAACAAAAGAACGACATTTCAATCAGTTGACTGCCTGAAATTGGCACAATCTTGCCCTCCATGCTTTCAGTGATTTTGTGACAAAATGACCATCACGCATTGGTTCCTCCTTTCCAATATTGATGGGTGACCCTATAGTGCCAAGAAAGGTTCGGATTTGAGTATTTGAGAGAAAAATAATACTTTCCACCATGTTTGAATGGTGAACTATTATGTTCATCAATGAATCAGTAAGAACTATTTTCAACCACTTGTTTTGCCTAACTGCTGTACCAACTCAGATCATCGGAACTTTTAGGGAAACATTACATTTGGGCAACTTATCCACTGTCAAACATAATGAGCCTAGTTTTTCAAATGAACAAAACATATTTTAATTCCCTTTTGTCCATTACTCGACTTTGTGTGTTTGGACAGACCAACCTGCCCATCTTCAAGCTGAAGGAGTCTCGTGTGCGGAGGCGATACAGTGACTTTGAGTGGCTCAGAGCAGAGCTGGAGAGGGAGAGTAAGGTAAGCCATACTAGTTCATAGCTTTTCAAACATGATTATGTGCACACTGGACTTTTGCTTGGCCCTCTGCCTCTCAGTTAATTCATTAACCTTTCACTGGATTTCTTTTTCAGAATTGACAGAATTAAAAAAAAATATGAATTTGAAACATTTGTATTAACCAAGCAAGTGACTGTCACTGTACTGTTATTGAATTACATAATTGCAGAATTGAAAAACATAATTGTACTGTATGAGCTGTAGAGGGGCTTAAAGCCATTTAATGAATAGTCTCTTTTATTGTGCATGGATATTCAACAGTTGTTTTTCTTTAGATAATTGGGTACAAAACAGTCTTTAATTTACCTGCAGTTAACGGCTATTCAAATAATGATAACAAACACAAACTGGGTGCTCAGGTGGTACTGGGGTAGTTCCTGCCCACCGCCGCAGAGACTAGGTGTTTGAATCCTCTGAGGTGCCTCCAGCTTGGCCGGGCGTCCGTCCATACGAGCACAATTGGCCTTGTTAGTGGGAGGGAAGCCAGGGCAGGGAATGTAGTCATTGTCACTGCATCAGTGACTACTACAGGTTGGTCAAGGGCTCCTGTCATTAGGGGTGTTGAGCTGTGAGGAATAGGGTGTTCCTCCACACACACACACACTACATCCTCCCAGTGAGGCTCCTCACTGGCAGGGGAAAAGAAGCAGCAGGTGATTCTATGTGTATCGGAGGAGGCATGTGGTTTCAATGCCATCCCTAGGACCAACCAGTTTGAAGACTAACCAGAAGGAGCCAGCAGTAACAAAGACTACACAAGTGTGTGTGGGGAATTTGAGAATGGAATAACTACTAAATTGGGAGGAAAAGAGGGAGACAAAAATAAAAAAATGAAATGAATAAGAACAAACATAAACGACCTCTGTACGGCTCCTTGGTTTCTTTTGCTCCAGGTCGTGGTCCCCCCTCTCCCTGGCAAAGCGCTGTTCCGTCAGCTCCCATTCCGAGGAGATGACGGAATATTTGATGACTCTTTCATCGAGGAACGGCGTTCAGGCCTGGAGCAGTTCCTCAACAAGTGAGTCAAACTAACGTGTGCAAGTTTATTTTCATTCTAGCTTGCACACAAGTGCAGCGTCTTGTCTCACCGAGACATTCATTTTCGCTTTGTGAACAATGAAACACTTTTTGTATAATGGGCAGCAGACAGACACAACTTTTCCACTTCTCTTCGTATTGTTAACAGACTGAACCCAAAGGGAAGGGTAAGCCTTCTCTCCCATTCTCCTCAATTCTCTTTCATAATTACCTCGTACAAGATGAGAACTGCCAAAGAGGACACAAGTGCGCACCCCCTGCAACATAATTTTTTTCCCACATTTGTTTTAGTGTTGATGTGTAATTTATGATAATTGCAGCTCAAATTACAGCGCACGGTTCCTTGAGGGATGGTGTGTGCACCCCTGCTTATTTTTGATCCAGTATGTCTTCATTCTTCGCTGTCGAACAATAAAAGTTACAGTGGGACTGTAATTATTTGCTTTGATTGCAGACTTGGCCATTATCTTTGTTTCATGTGCAAATGCATCAGCGTTTCATGTTAGAATCTTAAGTGTGTGTAGACACTCAGTCGAGAAAATAAAAATCCATAAATAGATTTTTTTTCATAGAAGCTGAGAATGTGTTGGTAATTAAGATATTTTCTCCACTACGTCCTGTGAATGAAACACTAGTGTTGATCATATCATTGTTCAGACTTAATAGCGGCCAAGCTGGCTGACGGTGTTGTTTAATCTGTGATTGAGAGCATTGTGAGGGGGAAATCTTTTGGAATGGTAAACATGATTATCACCGCACAACAAATGAGGAGGAGGGAGAACTGTCACTTTTCAATTAGGGAGTTTAGACAAAATGCATTCTTCAACTGAAGAAGTTGTTTGTATCCTTTCCTTCTGAGAAGGTATAGGACATCAAGATCTGAAGTTGTCCTAAGGGTCAAAATTGCCAAAACTTATTGAGTCAGGTTAATTTGGTCCTTGAAGATGATGGTGGGTAAATTAAAATCTCCAATGAACAGACTTTCATGGTATGTGAATTGTGAACTGTACTGTAAGTGCCCCCTTGAGAGTGCTTTCACCTGTCTTAAATATTTTCCATTTAAAAGTTCAGCTGTGTGTGTGTTTAGTGCTGTTCAGCCTAGCTATTATGATAGAGAGATTTGCTGGTAGGAGATATTTGCCATTATGAAAGATTTGCCCTTGTAATATTACATCTTAAAGGTCTCAGGTGCACTGGTTCGGTCTTTTTATGCACTACTGTATCTTCAGATGGGAGCTTCTAAAAGCCTTGTGGAATTAGCTTAACAAGGGTGAATCCAATCCTGATTTCTTGGCAAAGTGGTATAATTTTTTTCATACTGTCAAACAGTCTCCTACAATTATTGGGGTGTACAGTATTACCAGGTGATTCTATAAAAGAACAAATTGCATTATGGCAGGAAGCTATAATGCAATTGTAGTTGTTTACACACGATTCAATATGTATTTTCAAAACATCTAGGCTGTAGCCCTAAATTAAACATTACAAAATGTGTGAACCTTAAAGTACAGTTCCTACACAGTATTGAGTAACTTTAAGTTTAATAAGTTTAATGGATAATACAGCATCAAGAGAAACAATGTTGTACTTGCTGGTCAAACATGTAATGTACCATAGAAACAAAACTGTGAAATGCAATAGAAATGTGTTTATGCCTCATAGGCACAACACTTTCCCTGCTTTATT
Source organism: Gymnoscopelus braueri (assembly GCF_963280865.1). NCBI lineage: Eukaryota > Metazoa > Chordata > Actinopteri > Myctophiformes > Myctophidae > Gymnoscopelus > Gymnoscopelus braueri. The sequence continues at coordinate 26,185,624 of NC_137616.1, read as the reverse complement.
AACACACCATTAATCTCATCCTTGGCCAAATCCTTACCCTAACCATTTCCTCCTCACTGCATGTACCATCAAGAACATAAGGGGAAAATGCATGAACAACAGAACAATTTTCATATTGCTGTGTCTTTCAACTAGCTAATACATGTTCAATTATCCAAGCCATAGGGCTAGAGAAAAGTGAATTATTATTGTTCATAGTAATGTGCTTTTATCATTCTTTAGGATATACCAAAATATTCTAATTAAGTTAAGCTAGTGGGACACTAGGCAACTGTAAAAGTCAATAGCTGACCAAAAGCCCACAGTAGACTCCCTGCTGAGCTACGTGCTTCAAAGGAAGCCCTACATTCCGGCGGGGGTAGGGTTGTAGATAAGGGACAAGGGATTTGTGTGAGAACAAAGCCAAATGGTTGACTGGACAGATAGCAAAGATGCAGTCTGGCCTACTGTGGCAGGAAATGGGAGAAATCGCTGGGCTTTGTGGGTAATAACAACTTCCGGGTTTGCTGGAACTCTCTGGAGGAGGGCCTTAAGCTGGAAGCTGATAAATAAGGCTGCCTTGGGGCAAGCATTCAGATTCGGATAAGTGACTGAACCGTGGGTCGTTCTAGGATATGGGTTCTGGAGTGACTCACTGAATCATTTGGAAAGAGTGTGAGATTAATAGTGAGTATTGAACATTGTAATGATTGTATGTTTGATGGGTTCATGATTGTGTAATGTCATATCCTTAATACTGTAAATGTTCTGTGCTTGTTTTCTCTCTAAGGTTTAATTACCTAACTGATCTAAAGGCTACTAACTGACCTAAAGGTCTAACTAACTAACAACCTAAGTATTAGAATAGAGTTATATGTTTGTAATTGTGATTAGTAATAAAATACCTTAAAAGACACCAGTTTGAGTAATTTGCTTAAACCCTCCACACTCTGACCTACCCTTTCATTGGGCCTAGTAACCGTAGCTTAACTCTGCACAAAGCAGAAACTACGATTAACTATAAAAATGAACAATACAGAAGACGTCTGCTGTAACCCCATTTGCATTGCATCACATGCTGAACTTTTATGATGGTATTGAAATGGATACGTCATTATTTTAGCTACTGAAAGGTGCATTATGTTATGTTTTTGTTAAAATAAGTGTCAAATAGTCAATTATTGCTATAAAGTGTTTGTTCAGTAACAAGGGTCTCCTTGTCTCATTAGTGAACAGAAAATGCATTTCCAGGTCAGAGGATACTCCTTTTATCCATTCAGGAGAGAGAACTCCTACACGATAAAGAACTGCAACACTATAACATTGAAGCTGATAAATGGGTACTCTCACCTGATTGGCTGAAATTGGCAATCTTTTAACTGCAAAATATCACTTATATACTTCGTTGTACATGTTTTTCAACTTTTATAGTCTCATACAGTAACAGTGTATTTACACATGCACTGTGCGGCACACTTGCTCCACCCAAAGCTTAACCACTTAAACCCTATATGGTTGACCGTAGTCCCTCAGGGCTCTATACTAGTGTCTTTTCTTATTGTGGGGAAAGACAATATAAACTTGAGGCACCTATAGTGTACCATAGTATGACTAAAACCATTGTTTTGTGCTGATGAACTATACTGAGGATTTGGTGACTTTTCCTGTCATATTTTCACCACTGCACATTATGAGCAAATCTCTTGCACACCTACTCTACAGAAACGACAGGTGTGTCCGAGAAGACCTATTGCTTCTACGCCGACCAGTGTAGAAGCAAACTCCCACACACTCTTCAAATGCAAATAAAAGTTAAATGGGAATAACAATGTTCCGGCCCGTAGACCTTTCATCAGTTTGTCTGAGCCACCTACCCAGCCATGGTGTTCTGTGCATGCATTGCGCATACATTTGGGAGATTGGCATGGTGAAATTGCAGACATCTTGACTGTTTTCTCCTGTTCCAGGGGTATGATTACAGTGCTTGGAATAAGATCTTGTTTTGAGGCAATATGTCCTTTCCCATGAGTATGATTTTGATTGACAAACGTTTCTCTTTTCTACCTCAAAGGTTCAATACCATTATACAGGATATATTGTTGAATATATCTGATTATTAGACATGAGACACTGTGTAGAATATACATTGTCTTTTTTTTATCTCTTAGACTTTAGTTTTTTCTTGTTTTTGTTGTCTACATGTCAGTCTGCAACCATACTCATACATCATGTCACCTAATAATCATAAGATTGAAACTTTTCAGACCATGAAATATCACAATTCGTGTTCTTTTTTTAAATTCTCCTTTGTATTCAATTCTGTTAGTACTACTAATCATATTGGTTTTGTATTGAAAGCAGATTGTCTTAGATATGCGACTTTGATATTTAGAAAAGTGCTATATAAATGTGTGTTATTCTTAATATTATTTGCCTTGATGATTTTTAGGATGAGAGGATTTTGGATATTTAATTTTGTATGCTTTATTAAACAGATGACGTGATATAAATGTGCAGGCTGTCAAAGACTGAAATCTGGAGGTTGTGGCCACTGCTTTTAAAACTATAGAATAAAGAGTAATGTTCTCCATGCTCTCTGCGTGGAAGAGGCAGGAAAACATAAAGTTGACCTTGCTTTATATTTACTTTTGGCTACCGGTACTTGTTTTTCGATTTTTCCTCAGTCTGGTTTTTAAACCTAGTTCAAACTTAAATGTTTAATTGTTCAGTTCCAACATGACTCCCATGCAGCACACACAACATAATTGATCATCATCTACTCTGTAATTCAAACTGAGACTTAATAACTTCATCACTCTGTGTGTACGTGTGCGTGTGAACTTACCTTTTTGCTCTCGTTTTTTTCCAGAGTGGCCGGTCACCCTCTAGCCCAGAATGAACGTTGCCTGCACATGTTTCTACAGGATGAATCTGTGGACAAGACCTACACCCCGTCCAAAATTAGACAAGCCTAAACCTAACACGCAGGGCTTTGTTTGGCCTGGTGTGGCTTGGCTAAGCCCAGCTCAGCCCCGCAACCCAAAGCTATTTCTCAACTGCTAAAAGGATTTCTCTGAAACCACACAAACACTTCAATGATCTTCCCTTTTTACCAGGCACCTGTCCCTTCCTCCCCTTTTTGATTAGTGATGCCAACTATAGTGCTTGTTTTTCACCTTGTAATTTGATCCAGTTAAGAATGTGTGACATGTTATAATTGTGGTTGAAAATAATTTATAATCATTTCTGTTTTGGTCTGGAACTGCCACTAACATGGGTGTTTTATGTATTTATCAGTGAAGTATGTTTGTATGTATTCATTTATAGAGTAACATGAAAAGAATGTTCCACGTATGCAAACCTTGTGTAAAAGCCACAATACTTTACTTTCCATATAATATATATCCAACTGGAATGTTGCTCACCATAACTGTGACCTTAGCACACACGTCTGGATGGTCCCTGCCATGTAAATCTCACATTGTATTTGGCCCTTTGTTTAAACAGAAGCGTGTGTGTCTGTGTGTATGTGTTTGTAAGTGTCTGCGTGCGTGCGTGTGTGTGTGTGTGTGTGTGTGTGTGTACTGTACACCAACCAGCACCTCTCCTGTTATCCTATAATGATTTTCTAGCGAGTAAAAAAAAATACAGAGGGAACCGCAGTATTTCTACTGGCTATGTGCATTTTGAGATTTATATACTGCTGTGCCATTTTTGTTTTATTTTGACAATTTTCCAATAAAACAGGTCAAATGCATTCATGTATAAGTATATAAGCTGTCATTGATCGATGATCCTCACCATCACTGTCCTGCATTGCATGTACTGCACATGAGAACTGCTACACTACAGTAACTCAAGACACACCTAATCTTTTATCATGTTTGTATAGAAGGATGAACATTTAAATGTGTTGTCCACTCAGACTACCCTGGGAGTTTCAGCTTCAGAGATGGCAACATTGTCCTGAGTTGTTTTTCTTGTTATGTTTTCATGAGGTCATTGGAGCTGTTTTCAATTTGAAATATGTGATCATTTTTCATTTGTGGCACATGCAAGGGTTGTTCCCCCCCCCCCCCCCCCAAAGAATATTTGTTCTATAGAATTTGTTTCAACACAACAGTTTGCAATTTCATTATGTAGGTTATATTCAAGACACTTTAATTCAACATATTTAATGTCCTAGTACTTCATTACACTTTTCAAAGAATTATAACTTCCACTTTGTACAACAGAATAAAAATATTACAGCCCATAAAAACTGTTCCAAGTGCTGAATATCCAGTGTTAGTGTCTAACATGACAAAGTACCATAGACCTATACATTTAATGCCGTGTCTCTTGGGTGGGGCACACCAACACAAACATGAAAGTAACCACTTAAAACACAGTCACAGACACCACCTTCGGGCAATTTTAAAGTTTCAGAGCATGGGAGGCAGTGAAAGCATACTTCAATCATATTCAGAATGTCTCTTCAGTTCCTCTTTGACGGCAGCATGCGTCCACAGCTCTCGCGTTTGGTTTCAGCACTGGGTCAGGTGGACAGCGACTCGCATGTCTTGCTGCCCTGGCATCCATACGCATGCGTCGTCTTTTGGTTTCCTCCGTTCGGATTGAACATGGCGATAGGCACTATGCACAGCAGCCATGTTGGAAAGAAATTGGGCCTCTTCCTTACTTCCTTTACAGGTCTTACTAATAATTAAGGCTCTGTTCCATTCTGGTTGAACAGGGTGCTGATATTGTGCATGTTGGTTCACTGGAAACACTGCTACACCGGTGTGTCTCAAAGTGGGGTCCAGGGACCCTCGTGGTTCCTTGAGTGGGTTCCAAATGGCCCCTTACTGGTGTTTAACTCTGAGAGTGTACAAATGGACCCATTTGGTTCCATTTGTACACTCAGAGTTATGGGGTTCTTTGAAATTAAAAAGGTTTAAGAACCACTGTGCCACACTAAATGGAACAGAGCCTTCATTAGTATCATTGTTGACACCTGTGAAGACAGTAGGGAAGAGGCCCAATGTCTTTCCTATATGGCTGCTGTGCATAGAGCCTATAATAGATTGGAAGGACATTGGTCGTCAAGCTCATTGGTCTACACTCGCGAAAAACTTGTGGGAGATTTAAGAGTTTCTTTGCAAAACATTCGCAGGTGTTCGCCTTAACATTTAACAACTTTATACTGTAAGCCATCGAGGCCTACACACCAAAGATTGTAGTTCAACATCTTTAAGGGCACTAATATTATAAAAGTTACTGGGTTGGTTATCCTTAACTCTAGAGCAACTGTTAACCGGCTGTTGTACAGTCTTTTTCAACATAGCTCAGGCCTAAATCGGCCCTTTTCTTAAACCGTTTTTAAGAAAATAAATGTGCTCATCAAGATTCAGCCCATGGTTCCACCTGCTACGACTTGGCACTGGCTGGACTGCTTGAATGTTGATTGTTGCTTTGCTTTTAAAGTCACTTCCATGTGCAATGAAATAAACCACTGTTTTCTTCATATATCGCTGGACTTGTACATGTCGGAGAGAAGCCTCGTGATCGGCACGTTGCCGATGGTCTTCTTAAAAAACACTTCTTCTATAGTGGACGGGCTGACCGAGCGGAGGGCGGGCAGCAGTAGGAGCAGCTTCCCAAAGCGACAGGGCTGAGTGGGATATCTGAAATATACACAAGGACTCAACATCAGTGAAACCATATGATTGACAGTTTAATTCTCTCCAGTATAATTAGGCTCATCTCTTATGGTAATATATATGCAATGACTGGTATACTGTCCCATCACATGATGTAGTCTATTGGGCTGTTGTCAATTAAATAGGCCCGTGATCAGTGGTGGGAAAAGTACTCAAATGTTTTACTTAAGTAGAAGTATCAATACTGCAATGTAGAAATACTCTGTTGCAAGTACAAGTCCGGGTAATCAAAATTTACTTGAGTAAAAGTACAAAGGTATTGGCATCAAAATATACTTAAGAACCAAAGGTAAAAGTATACTCATTATGCAGATTGTCTCATTTCACAAGTTCAATGTGTATGCAAATCTTTTGAAAATAGATCTACAAGTTCACAACGTGTCTAATCGCGACTTGTTGTGAGCTTATAGATCAGCTATTTTCAAATAGCCAAAGGCTTATACATAGGTTATACACGGGTTAATGCATGTTTTGTAATAATAATCTAAATCTACAAAGTAACTTGTAACTAAAGTTTTCAAATAATTGTAGTGGAGTAAAAGTACAATATTTGCCTCTGAGATGTACTGGAGTGGAAGTAAAAGTATTGAAAATTGGAAATACTCCAGTAAAGTAAAGATACCTCAAATTTGTACTAAGCAGTACCTGAGTAAATGTACTTAATTACTTTCTACCACTGCCCGTGAGTTTTCAAATGAAGAGTAATATGGAGGTTGACTCGTGGCCTACCTGGTGTGTATATAACTGTTGAGGGTGAGCTGTGCCTCATCTTGTAACGAGGCGATGGCGCTGGCATTGCGGAAACTTCTTAATTCAGTAGCACCATGCGTTGGAACTGTGTGTGATAGTAGAGGCATTTTAACCTTTGCAGCATCGGCTATACCCTCTAAAAACATTTGTTATACTGTATAGGACAGGGGTCTTCGACGTTTTTCAGGCCAAGGACCCCCTAGCTGAGAGAGAGATGAAGCAGGGACCCCCACTATACACTGTTTACAATTGTGTTGCAGATTCAACTTTTCAATGTTGTGTAAATTCATGTTTTTAGTTCATTTCAGACATTTATCCACTTAAACCCCCCTACACCAAACCTCTTTGCCAAAAATAACAGATCTACAAGCTCACAAGCCTTGCAGCTGAGCTTGTAGATCGGCTATTTTTGGCTAATGTTCCCCTCAGAATAGGGATGCTGGGGTTCAAGTGGTTAATGTAACAAAAAAAATCATATCACACAAAGATTTGGTGGCCCCCCTGTAGTAACTCTGAAGACCCCCTATAGGGGTCATGGACCCCCTGTTGAAGACCCCTGCTGCAGGGCCTACAGTGTAGGTGCTGAATTGTAACCGTTATAATAGAGGCCGTTTCAACTCACCAGCTTTGAATGTGACTATGCACTTCAAACAGGCGAATTCTGTGGCATCCAGGCGCATCTGTCTGAAACGGGTAACAACCTCTTGCAGTGCTTGTATCTCTGAGATGATTTTATTCAGTCGCTGAGACTCGGTGTTATCCGTATTCATTCCTGTAAATGATTACAAAACAAAG